>NW_008826523.1:3532-6869 GCF_000691245.1 Trypanosoma grayi
CTGCTGCTGCTACAGCTCTTGGGAATGAGGACGCGAAGGATTCCCGTTAAATAAACGAGTCATTTTTTCTTGATTTCAGAGTTCCTTAAAAGTTTCGCTGTACTGTTTTCAAGACATGTTCCCCCTTCTTCTCATTACCTTACAACCGACTACGCCATGCGAGACACACAACAAGCACGGGGAGAAAACAATACAGAAAAAAAAATAGGCGTCAAAAGGCTTGTGGGGCGGAGAGTCTTTGGCTCTTGAGAGTCCCGCGGGCCATTCCAATGATAACGGCAAGGCCTGTCGCCGCACTGCGTTAGCCGTCCAGCAAAGTGCGGGCCTTGAACTCGCGCCCGTTCAGCGATGCCATTCCCGCAAGCTGCAGTTCCTTCAACGCCCGCAGAAGCTCCTCATCGGAGAGCTGACAAACGCGCCGCAGCACAGAAAAGGACACATACTTCTGCCTGGCGCTTGTGTGGGCCAGCGCGTGGGCTGTGAGAATGTGCAGCACCCGCACGCCGTCCGGGATTGACGTGCTGAAGAAATTGTTAGACGCCACAAGCCCACATAGGTTAGCAGCCACAGGACCACCGTCATTGCCGCTGCCATTTCCACCGTCACCACTTCGGTTGTTGTTGGTGAGGGAACTAACAGCACGCTTAACCTCATCGAGTGACTCTTGAGGTGGCATCACAGCCAGGAGGGCCGATCGCCGCAACTCCGACATGAGCGGCGCCTTTGCTGAAGGCAACGCCATCGCAGGGGGTAGCACAACAACGGCTCGTGTCGTTTCTTCGGCTTGCGGCTGCTGTTGCTGCTCATGATGATGATGAGCATGATGATGGCCGCACGGCACGTCACTCAGTACGCTGCTGGGTGTGTACAGCGGCACACACGATGCCAGCGCCTCATGGAAAACGAGGCCAGCGCCATCGTTTCTTTTATGCCAGAGACGCTGCAGCACCGCCACCAAGCCTGCCAGACGCTGCAGCCGCTCCGGTCGACGCCAGACAAGGTCTTCGTAGAGTACCGCGAATGCCACGGCCTCGTTCAGCGGATGCCCATCGGCCCACTGAGCCGCAGCATCAAGTAGCGCATTAAGAATATCCACGCTGTCCGCAAGTCGGCACATGCCATCGTCCTCTGCGTCGGGGCCATTGTTCATTGTTGCTGTTGGCGCTGCTAGCGAGTGGGCGCCGCGGTAGCGTGACGAGGAGAGCGCAAACGGGCTGAGCAGCGTGTGGAAGCCTACCACGACGTCGCCGAGTTGGCGCCGCGTGGCCCACAGTGCCTGCAGCTGCCGCAGGGCTGTTGGGCGCAGCAAGACCGGAAAGCGGCGCAGCGCCTCCCGCAGGAAACAACACAGCGGTAGATTCTCACGGCGCACAAAGAAGACACTCGAGTCACGCCGGCGCGCAGCCTCCTCCGCTGCAGCATTCGATTGTTGCAGCTGCTGGTCCCGTGACCCTCCTGCACGCTCACAACTGTCATCGAAGGGCGCGGCCGTCGCCACACCTAACCACACCTCAAGGCGGTGAAGAAATCCGGCGCTCTCGTCGTCATTGTCGCGCTGCGCAACACACGCAGTGGGTCCACGGAAGAGCTGCACGTAATAGTCGCGGCTCAGCGGCTCGCGAAGAGCCTCCTCTAGAAGTGCGCCACCGTACGCAAGGTCATCTGGCAGCAGTAACACGGAAAAGCGTATACGTGTCTGGTGTGAGGCTTGCCTGGCCCGGCACAGCACCGCCATCGCGCTGACATCGTGCAGGAATAGCAACAGCGGGTCGCGGGGGGGGCGCGATCGTTCGGTGCCACTACCGCCACCGCTTTCGTCAGCGCAGCACCGCACAATGAAGAGGACACGCCGCACACACAGCCCAGCCGTGTCGCGGGGTGACGATGTCGATGATAAAACCCACGCAGAAGCAGCAGCAGTGGATTCCGTCTCGTGACGGCTGCGCTTCACGGCAGCGGCGGAGCTACGAGAGTGGTGCACGCCACCTTCCGCCGCATACACCGCGTCGCACCACGCCCGCACCGCCTCCATGCAATTTAGGCGGATGATGCTACTACTGCTGTTTTGGCGGCCCCAGCCCTTCTGCTGCAGGGAATCCCCAGCGTTCCGGCTCTCTGGCATGAGGTTGACGGCGAACACGCGGAAGTCGCAGCGCTCGAAGTTCTGAACTAGCGCTGACCGCTCGCCTGACGATGATACCGACACGAGCGACACATCCGCCGCGATCGCCAGCGGAATGTAGTCGTAGCAGCTGAGTAGCAAGTTGGGAATCCGCGGCAACGGTGCCCCACCACCACCGCCGCCGCCGCCAGCAGAAGCACCAGCACCAGCAGTGTGGGTGTGCGGTATCTCCTCCCACGCCTCGCCGCGCAGAAAGGCGACCAACGCGCCTAGCCCCTCTGGCATCAGAAGTGCCGATACACGTGCGGCGGCACCGTCGAGAATTGCGAGGGCATCGCTCATGCCTACTTTCTTTGTCTGTATATCACCACCACTTCTTCACTTTAGTTCTTTTCTTGTCTGCCTCCTTCTTTGCGGTTTGCAGTGGCTACAATGAAATGTGTGCGAGGGGGACAAAGAGGGATGAATAGGACTGACTGGAGAACGCCACCGCGAGGGGACGACGTAGGAGAGTTAGGAGATCCTTGGTGTCGCTGCAGCTGCCGCAGGATAAGGATTCGGCGCACACATATATACATCCCACCGGCCCGCACACACGCACACAGACGCTACGGCACGTGACAGAAACGCGAGCAGTAGAGCACACCGTCGGCGGCCGTGTCCGCGCAGTCAGAATGCACGCTACTGCCGCAGCTACACAGGAGAATTTCATCTGGCTCAACAGGTAGCTCGCAGACAACACAGAAACAGGAAGAAGCAGAGTCCGGTGCAGCAGCAGCCGTCTTTGCTGAAACGAGTGTGGGGAACAGCACCCCTCGCACCTCGCCGAAAATCTGCATGTATGACTCTCGTGCTTCTGCCTCCTCGTCATTTCGCCGTGTGGTTTCACCACATGTCTTAGAAGCTGCCACATCCTCTGGTGCTGCTGCAGCTTCTACATCTGCTGTCAACGTCGTTTCATCGCTCATCTGCAGCGCAGACCTTATGCGAGCGACACGAGTCCGCTCCCGCTCATGTTGCCGGCTGTAATACTTTTCGTCGTCGTACTCATCATCGCTGTTGCTGCAACTGCTGCTGCTGGTAGTGGTGGAGGACGCGTCACTTCGGCTCCCGTCGCCGTCGCGCGAAATCGCCTCCTGCACTGCGGCGTCTGCAACGGCCAGCGACGGCGCGGCGCGTATCACCGGCGGCCGCGGGAGCGGCGGCACGTCATCC
>NW_008826524.1:0-2004 GCF_000691245.1 Trypanosoma grayi
TTGCAGATCACCGCGCTTACTGGCGTATGCATATAAAAGCATATAGATATAATTATATATTAGCGGATATGTTTATCTTATTGGGCACTGGCCTGCCTGCGCGCCTGTGCTCGGAGCGTGTGCCGGCAGCGGGGCGGGACGAGAGACGCGGCAGCTCCCCACCCCAGCGCAGCGAGCACGCACAAGCAAAGAGGGAAGCCGCGGGGGGCACGCACATGTTGCGGGCAATATCAACACCACGCGACCATGCAGGCCAGCACTCACCAACAGCACCGGCGAGGGACGAAACGCCCGTTGAAAGGGCACTATTGTATAGGCGGGCGGCGCGCAAACACCCGTTGTGAAGCCCAAAAGAAACGCAGAGGAAATTATCAAAAAGCGCCCAAAACACCACGGACGACGCGGAGCCCAAATGAGCACCGTTGGGGGAATACCCAACGGCACAAAAACACGAACCCGGGAGGAAAATACAAAAAAAGACTTTTTAGCGGCAGAAACGGCGCCAATGCATGCATGCAACTGAACGGGCCGGCCGCCCCTTACGCACATGCGCAAACGGGAACGCATGACCGCTTCTCAGCGCACAGCCAGGCAGGCCACCGCCCCAAGCAGCAGCAGAAGAAGCACCGGCGCACGCACCCACGCATGACCGCTGCTGCCGTCCGCACTGCCAAAGTCATTCGGCAAGCCTTGCCCACTCCCATTCAACACAGTCCCACGTGCAGATGCCGCGGGTTCTGGCCCAGCCAGCTTATGTTCGTCAGTATCCTTCGGTGTGTCTGATTCGACGGGCCTTGTGCCATGCACATCCCCAGTGCCATCCGGTGCTCGGGGGCCGGCGCCGTGCAAATCATCGGAACGCTTCACACGAACGCCATCGGCGACTTCACCTGTGCGCTGGCCACCGGAATGTGTCACCACCTCGTTTTTCACGGTGGCCGTGTGTGCCGTCACCACCCCCCCTGGGCGCGGGGAGGAACCACCGGTGGATCCTGGGGTGAGCGCGGCAGCTGTGGTGCCAGCGAGGCTTGGCGTATGCTCCGCAGCCTTCCTCGGTTCGATCTCTCGGCCCAGCGCCCTCGCCGCAGCCCGCATCGCGGCCTCCGCGCTGGCCGACACCTCCGTGATGTTCCCCGCCGTCGCCTCAGCCATGTCCCGTGCATCGCCAACATACCTCTTCGTCATTGTGGCGGAGTACTCGGCTCCTCCATGGCTGCGCCGAATGATTGTACTCGTTGAATAAAATCCGTCGGTGGTGTGCTTCTTGGCCATGTCCGCTGCTTCTTTCGCACTCTTCATCGCACTCACAGCATTCTCCATTGCCTTGGCCGCTGCGTCCGCAGCTTTGAAAGATCCCAGTGCCACATCCACCGCTTTCTGCGCAGCCAGCTTGGCAGCAGTGGCAGCGAGCTTGGTTAGCTTCGCTGCATCCCGAACTTCCTCGCTGGCCCCCTCGGCCATCTTCTCCGCCTCGAGAGCCTTCGCTTTCGCCTTGCCTGCGTCCGCGAGAGACTGGTTCGCAGCACTCGATGCGCTCCTGGCATCTGACAGAGTGGTGCTTGCCCTGGAAAGTTTTCGGTCGAGCTGATAGCTGCGTTTATGAACGTCGTCCACCAGGTTGGCTGCCGCCCTGATTTGGTCCTTGGGCATATACCACGCCCACCACCCCCACCAGCCCCAGACCTCCCCGACCCTTCGCTCAATCGCACGCGCGGCCGAAGCCGCTCTGACAGCATCGTCTGCGATCCGCCTGGCATCATCAGTGATGTCCTTCATTCTTTTCGTCACTGGATCAGCAAGCGTCGTAGCCTTTAGGGCGTTCTGCGCTGCCGCGCCAGCCAGCTCCGCCGCCTCCTTCGCCCTCTGCACAGCCGCCTTCGCCATTTGCACAGCCACATCAGGAGAGTCGAAGCCTTCATCCGCGGCCGTCACGCACATGCACGCACACAGAAGCGCAAAGAGAGGCGCCAACAGAACGTGGCGTGGCACCATTTTTTTTTTTTT
>NW_008826524.1:2288-6854 GCF_000691245.1 Trypanosoma grayi
CCCCCCCCTCTCGTGGTACCTCAAGTATTGTGTAGCGAGAACGTATCTTTCGCTCAGCAAACCTCGCATCATCCGTGAGGGGCTTGGTACTGTAGCGCAACTGCGCGTTGCAAAGTGATTGTGGGCAAACGAGCAATAGTCTCAACCTCGTTCTCTTCTATGCATTTCCAACAGGTTAAACTGGAGTCATATCCGCTACATTGTTTTAAGGCGACGGATATGAAAAAAATGGCACACGTGATCAACCACACTGCCTCAACCCTGATACTACCACATGGTCTGCATCACACTAACCTCTCTCCTATAATTCGTCTGCGGCGGAACGGCGGCAACCATGTTGGGCCATGCTTGGCGACTGTGGAGCGGTGGAGGAGCTGAGGTCGGATCTATACAAAGACCTTTATCAACGCAATGCTACAATTTTGAAAAGCAATCTTCTCTCGCGAAATGTGTTACGCCCCAACCATTCTCAGGGTCATATAATCTGATATCAGTACGCAGGCGGTCCACGCGGTTGTGCGCGACCTTCCACCTCATTCAGAAAGCATCTACTCTGTGCCGGTCGCTTGGGAATGTACTTTGAGTGGAACAACCCTCGCTGATGGCGCCGCGCCACCTGCACCGCGGAGAGTTCTGTTTTTCTCAGCGCTGTCGATTGAAAACTTTTGTCAGACTCGCACTCCCCACGAACCACCCCAAGCACGACAAACAAGAAAAGTACCGCTAGGTTCGGTAACACCATCGTCCATGTGCTGCCGATCGAGGAGAGGATCTGTTGAATGACCGGCCTCGGGTGGGTACAGCCCCCTTTGTTTGGGTCGTACGCGTCATCGCAGCTGGAGCAGAGCGGCTGCGCCCAATACCCATTGACAGGGTCCCTGAAGCAGATGCATGCATCCAAAGCAGTATCTGGTTTGCGACAGCATCCATGCCCATTGCATGTAGTGAGAGGGTCACAACTCAAAATCTCACTGCTGTAATGCTTTTCGCACGACTCGTTGTCTCCTATAACGGAATATGTGCGACCCGCGCATGTTGTGCAATTGAAGTTGAAGCCTTTATTTTCCGTCGTACATATGGTGTCCGCCACACAGTGTATGGTCCATTGACTGATATCAGCACAACTTGTCGGGCACCTCGACGTGTACGGGAAGCAATAACTCCCGTTTGGGTCGACATCATTGAAATCTCGGTCCCAGGTGCATCCCTCCGATGTCCTCGTCACAGTAATACCCGAAGCGTTGTTACAGGTGCATTCAAACGACGAGCCAACGCAGTTGCGAGAAGAGACGGCACCGCCATGACCGAATACCCTTGAGCACCATTCATCGGTGGTGTTGCAGCTCTCCGGGCATTCGATGTATTGGTCATCATCGCCAAAAACGCACAAGAGGTTACTGGAGAGAGCAACTAGGATACAAAAAAAAATGTACGCCAACATAACCCTCACTAGAGCATACTATATCTATTCTATACTGGTTCAAAGCGAAGAGAAAGTGCTACTCACACAAGCTGCAGCCGTGTGTACACAAAACATTGAAGGCACGTGTGGGCTGAGGAGAAGAGTTCACGATGTGTGCATGGGGGGAATGCACTTGTGATTGGCTAGAGGCCAACCGTGCAGTTTCCTTCCCATTCGTAGTTTTCTATCTGTATTTTGCCTTCACGTTTTCGCTTTTTCCCCCCTTTTTTGTGTGTGTGTGTGTGTGAGTGAGTGTGTGTGAGAGAGAGTGTGTGTGTGTGTTTGCACTTTTCGTTTTATTTTGCGTACTTCTTATTTCTATCCCCCGCCCCATTTTATTCCTGAGAATGTTATGCCACAAGATGCTCACGCCAAGACCAGCCCGCGAGACCCGAGCACAGCGCAGACGCGGATAAGGGACGTCAGCAGGAGCAGCGACCCCAGCTGGTGCCCCGTCGCAACGGGAATGTCCACGTAGGAAACAACGGTCCATATGCCCAATCCCACCTGCAGTGCAAGAATGCCATTGACAGCAACCATGCTGCGCTGCAGCATCCTTGGAAGTACCACACCACGCCGAACACAAGCCGCGTTAAGACTCAAAATAGAGATTGTGCTAGCAGCAGCCATCAAACGATGCCACGTTTGCGCTGCAGCAGGGTTTTCAAGGGCGTTAAGCCACAAAGGCTTCACCGTGACAAGATGATCGCGTGGGGGCACCCAGCCGCCACCCATCCACGGAAACTCATCGTTGTACAATAGGCCAGCGTCCAATCCAGCCACAAAGGCCCCGGAAACAACAGTACAGAAAACAAGAGCAAAGGAGAGCCGCGCCAGTGCTTGTATCGGTAACTTGCCATGGAAGTTGATCGCCTTCGGCATCTTAAGCGCGAAGCCAATACGCATCATACAGGCGTAAATGGTGAAGGCAAGCACTAGGTGTGAGGCCAGGCGGTACGCCGAGACCGTCGCCTTGCGCCTCTCGTCCAGCAGGCGCGGGTCGAGGCCGCTGCGCACCATATACCATCCCATTCCGCCCTGCGCACCGCCCAGTGCGAGAATGCCGATGATGGACGCGGCGAGGGCCGACTGCCCCTTGAACCGCCCCTTGCAGAAGTAGTACAGCATGGGAGCGCCGTAGACAATGCCCAGACTGCGCGCCAGCACTCGGTGGGCCCACTCCCAGAAGAAGATGAATTTGAATTCGTCCAAACTCATCGTGTCCTTCTGCTTGAACTCAGGGAAGTTTTGATACCGGGCGAACTCCTCCTCCCACTCCTTCTGCGTCATGGGTGGCCGCACGCCCGTTACCGGCTTCCAGTCTACTATGCTTAGTCCACTCTCTGTGAGGCGCGTAACGCCGCCAATTACAACAACACCACCCACCATAGCGGCTGAAAAGTACAACCAATGTGCCACGGACCTGTTTGTTGCGGGAGCCTGCCACCCCACATCACCCGCAGTGGCAGCAGTAGATTGCAGTCGTCGCGTGAAGAAGAAAGAAGACCACCGTGGTCGCGAAAAGTTCGTCTGCGGAACCCTCAGCATGAAGCGTTGCATGATGCCTGCGTGCCTTTTTTAAAACTCTTTTGTGTCCTTTGATTCTGTTTTAGTGGTGAAGATCTTTCAAAATGAAGGATGGGGATAAGGAGCGGCACCAACAATGGAAGAAACAAAACAAACAGAAGGCAGCGAGGCGGACAGATGCGTGCACGCACCCACGCACACAGAGAGAGGGAACAATAAGAGGGGGGGAATAGACAGAGATGCATATACGCCACAAGGCATTGATTGGCATCGGAGTTGGTACCAGTCACACCCATTGAGTGGGCGAGATGGGTGTGATGGAGCGAAGCGGCAACAGGAATGCTGCTAAAAGAGAAAGAAGACGAAAGGGGCAAAGACCCCGAGGCGACCATCGCAAAACTACTCTGCACAACGGGGAGAAACACCCCCAAGTGCACCGCTAGCGACGCCGCAGTTGCGATGGTGACACGCCGTACTTTGGAGACGATAGACGCAGGAGGATCACCGTAACGGACAATGCATCGCGGGATGCACAACGGCAATGAGGAGAAAGCACAGCGCTAATGTACCTTGGCACGCGGTGCCGTATAATTCAAGCGCCATCGGGTACACGTCAGAGAACACGGGCGTCAGTGCGACGGCCATAACGCGAGTGAGGGCCGCGACAGAGCCCCACAGGATTATGCGAAACTGCACTGCAGCCATGTGCCCCGCCGCATCTCCGATGCCTGTAGAGCAGAATACACAACACAGTGAAGTAGAGTAGGAATAGCAGTGCCTGAACCAAGGCGATCCAGTATTCTCCTCGGCGATTCCCGGCGGAACCAAGGTGATCTTGACCCATCAATGTTAGGGAGAGGGCAGTAACAGCCTGCGCCAGCGAGCAGCACACAACAAGCATGAACAGCACGGACTTGGGGTGTCGGAAGATGGGCCAGTTCAGCAGCAACTTCTCCCGCACCAGCGTTAGACACGACTCGTCACTGCGGATTCTCCGCGCTCACCCCGGCTAACCGAAACAACGACGACAAGTCCGGCGTGTGTACGTCGTCAGCCACTGCTCACTCGGGGAGTCCAGCAGCGACCGCACATCCATCACAGACGCAATCGGTGTTCTACTCTCTAGCGATTGTGGCATCGTAGAGACGAGACCTTGCAGCAGCACAGCTCTCTTGGCCGCCTTTGTTCGTCCTCACAAAGGCGTTGTTCCTCTTCCTGTCGGTTGCGCCAACGCCATGCGGTCATCGCGTTCGAGGTGGCAGNCGCCTTTGTTCGTCCTCACAAAGGCGTTGTTCCTCTTCCTGTCGGTTGCGCCAACGCCATGCGGTCATCGCGTTCGAGGTGGCAGTGATTTGCGTACGATGCGACGCCAAGAATTCGTAAAGCGAGCGGACTGTTGATGGCGATCAGCGCCCACTCGATGCGAGGATCCATCGCCTCACTGCTCATCATAGCAGCGTATCGTCTGGGAGTATACGACGGAGCATCCGTGTGCTCTTCCACATGTCGCAATGACGAATCCCAGACGCCGCCTCTGTTTGCTCCCAAGTCCCCAGGTTATTGGGGGGGGGGGGCAC
>NW_008826525.1:0-6850 GCF_000691245.1 Trypanosoma grayi
ATGCCACCGCACCAGGCACAACAGCACCTATGCGTCTAGCACCCTAAAGGGCCCAGACACCGACCAGGCGTTGCAGGCCAACCAACGTCCACAAACAACGATCCCAACATAATCGGGGACAAACAACCAATCCCACCTTGGCTTCGCGCCGGCGTATCCCCCACGACGGCTGTTTAGTAAGAGAGGTCTCGCTAAATACAACGAAAAGATGTGGGTGGTGCAACCCGATGAATCATCTTCTACTTCCTTCAAAATCTCCCTAGAAAAGCGCCCGCCGGCCAAACAGAGGGAACCCCCGTGCATTGCAGTGGCCTGGCAAGTCGTCCGGTGCGCTGCATGCTGGTTGGCTTTTGGCACCGCATTGCGATCAATATAGTTAAAAAAGAGACCTCTTGGTATCGTGGAAATGCCCCATTGTGGCGCCAAGGTCTGGCACCAAGTTCATTCCTTGGGAAACCAAAATTTCCACAATTGCAGCACCAGGTCCGGCTTTGTTCGGGCTGCCCCGTGATACGGTTGCTACTTGTTGGGTGGCGCAGTTAAGCACCTTGCAAATAAGGCGTGTTTTGTAATGTGTAAAGTGCTTGAACAGAGAGACTGCAGAGAAAATACACGTTTCTAATCAATAAGTTTCACGGTCGAGTACCCGGTTTCCCGGGCTGGGGAATCCAATGCTATACGCTATAGTTTTTCCTGGAGCCGCGCCATGGTCCGGATAGAACGGGACCTGGCTCTAGAGGGATCAAGCGGAGGCCCTAACCGGAGACCGCTCCTCTGGGACACTGCGCAGCTGGTGTAGCCCACGGCCGTTGGTGGAAAGATCCCCATGATCAGGGGGTTTTAGCACGTATGGGTGGGTTTCTCCACCACCGAGTCCCACATAATCTTCCCTAAGAAAGCAGATATGCGTAAATGCATTTCCTCCTTCCTCCTTCGGGAAGCGACAGCAGGTCGTAAAATTGCACGAGTAAGAAGAAAAATTCAGCCAACAAAACAATAAAGAAACGCGGATGTGGCAGGGGGTTTCCGTACCCTTACTAAGTGTTTTTAATATGCTAACAAATATTACACGTTTTACTTCGCATAAAAAAATAAAACATTTAAAGTGTTATAATTGCTGTCTACATTGTGCTCGCTAGGCAATCTTTTTAAATCAATTCTATAAAAGACAGTCCCATCCATGAATTTAATCAGAATACTAACGAAAAAAAATTCTAAAGGTATCTTTATTTTTTTTAGTCAGATAGCATACATGGTGGGATGGGTTGGACCAACGTTCTAAACCCACATTTTTGTGAGAAGCCTTGCAACGGCAAAGGCAAGGAAACCGATATGGATTTAATAAGCGTAAGAACTTGACTATTGTTTTTACAGGTGCTGGAAAGATAAATGTATTACATGCAATTTCCTAGGTATACACCGTTTTTCTTTAACCTCTTTCTAATCTAGAAAGTTGTTGTTGTTGTTCCACGTGCAATTTAACGACCAGGTGCCGCTGCCCGAAGGAGGAAGGAGGAAATGCATTTGCGCACATCTGCCGTGCCACAGCAGATTATATGTGGGACTCGGTGGTGGAGAAACCCACCCATACCCACTAAAAACCTCCTGATCATAGAGATCTTTCAACCCACGGGCGTGGGCGACACCAGTAGCACGGCGTCCCAGGGAGCGGTCTCCGGTTAGGCCCTCCGCTTGATCCCTGGAGAGCAGGTCGCGTTGTATCCGGACCATGGCGCGGCTCCAGGAAAAACTATAGCGTATAGCATTGGATTCCCCAGTCTGAGAAACCGGGTACTCGACCGTGAAACTTATTGATTGGCAGCGTGTATTTTCCCTGCAGTCTCTCCGTTCAGGTACTTTACCCGTTACAAAACGCGCCTTATTTGTAAGGTACTTAACTCCGCTATCCGAATAAGTAGCGACCGTATCACGGTGCAGCCCGAACTAAGCCGGATTCGGTGCTGCAATTGTGGAAATTTAGCTTCCTAAGTAATGAATTTAGTACTAGACCTTGGCGCCACGATGAGGCATTTCCACAATACCAAGGAATCTAGAAAGTTAAAAAATAGATCTGCAAACTTGGCGTTAACTTTAGAAAGGTAAAAAATGCCTGCATAGTCGATTTCTATACAAAATGTCATCTAAAAGGCTGTAGTTGCGTTTTGCCAGTGAGCTGATGATACCGACTAATAAGCTTTTGGCCGTTTAACCGCCTTTTAAACTGTCACTACAATTGAAAAGGTATGTGATATGGGTGTAAATTGGTCGATCCTAGAATGAAAATACCGGTTCAATACAGCTATGAGATCCCAAAATTTTAAAGTAATAGAACATCCGTGCTATCCCATAAAGCAGATGGCGGTTTTCATTTTAGAGTATGCAAGTCAAAAAGGAAGGCTTTTTATTTTCTACCAGTACAATGTTATTATTTTTTTTTCGCTAAGAATAGAGAAGCAAATATTCACTTTTGGAGACGGTTAAAGGACATTGCGCTAAGAGCATGTCGTGGAAGGGGCAAAATCAGGAGTATCCTTTGCCCCCGAAACCAAGGTATATTTCACATTGGGTGTAATTCTGGTGGACTTCCTCAAAACTGTATCCTACAAACGCCGGTATAATGCTGTAAGACGGTGCAAAACACTTTTTTGCCCATGACCACCGTAGGTTCGATGTTACGAAAAACGTGCGCAGAGGATGACGACAAGAGGTCGCAGCAAAAACCCAACCACCATCAGATCAAGGTGAACACAGGACGCCCACACCATAACCTAACGACATTATATTTAAAAAAGACAAATAAGAGATTCTTTTTACTGAAAAAAAACTCATTTGCGAAAGCACCATTTAGTTTGTTAGTTGTAGTCCGAAAACCGACCTCAACAAGAAAATTGCCGAGCCGGAGAAGCGCGCAGAGCAGTCCGGGTCGCTCCGCATTAGGTGTGCGCAAAGTTCTGCGAAAACAGCGCCCCCACGGTGAATGGTAAGTGGTTTACGGGAAGTGGATTTTTAGAATGAGTATAAGCTGAGCTTCAAAAAAAGAATAAGCACACGCCTTGTGCCACTTTAGCTGCCCCCAAAAACCAGCGAAGGGTTTGAGAACAAAAAACTGCGCTACTACGAAAAATCGCGACCGCTCAGCTAACTAAAAGCTGTGGTGTTGGCTGAAACGCCTGTGCGCAATGTAGTAAAATTGCACGGCCCGTGCCAAAAAACAAAGCTTTAATCGGCCTGAAGCTTTGAGACTGTTAAAACTATCATAAGGAAAGAGCGCTACGGAACAAAGAACTCGGCAACCCCAGGCCTACGAAAATTACCCGGCGAAGTAACTCTAGGAGCCAGCTTCCAAAAAAAAAAAAAGGAGGAAAAACATACAAGTCTAAACAAACAATACCCCAGGAGAAGGCAATGGACAATCGCCACCGGTAATTTGGCGAAGTCCCACATCTAACACGACAAAGGCCAACAACGCGCGATTCCGCAATAGAATTGCCGGCGTGAGTTTGCAGTGTTCAAACAGGTTCGGCCCCTTGAAATTCCCCCGCCCCCACCCCTCTAAGAACAAAGGCTGGCACCGACCAAAGGACGAGCAAAAACAAACCTACACCCATAGCATGCGTAAAAGAAAAAACTGTTTTTTCTTTGAGCTAGGGAAGGGGAACCTAAACTTAAAGAAATGCGACAATAAATTGGCCTCTCCCACGCTATTGGCCACGCGCGCCCAGCAGCCAGGGCTGGCTTGAAACCCTGCCCACTCTTCCCTGGCCAAATAACGGCAGAGGAGCGGCGTCTCTTTTCACCAAACGCGGCAAAAAAACTATAAACAAATAGAGTTGGATGGGGGAATGGGCTGCCCCTTTTCCTGCATGGGGGGCGCCGCGCCTCTCAGGGAAGATCGTTGAAGACAAAGCCTTTTCACTGCAAGAAAGTATTGGGAGAACGTTTTTGTTAAGCAAAGCTTTACCACATTACACCTGGCCACGTCTAAGCGGCGCCGGTGGCTGTTTGGGGCGGGGTGGCTCAGCAGGTGCTGGTCCGCCCGCTCCCACTGTGCGCATTAGCTCCGTTTGGCGGTGTCCAGCCCGAATCCGCCTGTGCCCTTTCGGCGCCTTCCAGGCGCATGGTAGCTGCGGCGCTGGTGGCCGCACGTCGGGCATAAAAAGCAGTGGGGTGCGATTCCTCAGGGGTGTCGCCCCGTATCCCCTGGCGTTTCCTATTTTCGGGCACCCATTTTCCCCCATAGAATCGCCCGCGGCGTGGCAAGGCTGGGAAAGCGGGGGCGGACCATTCCAAGCACGCCATGTATTGTTTTTCCCCCAGCCGCTCTGGCGGTAGCGGGCTGTTTTCTTCCTGCTTTGCCGGTGCTTCTTATGTGAGGGATGCGCCCTCTCGCTTGCGCTTTGGGATGCGTGGCAATGCTTGGTCGGGTGTTCCCCGCCTTATGTAAACAGCGTCCGCAGCGTGGGCTTTCTCCCCTTCACGCTCGGCAGGTCTTGGTGTGGCTTGGTCTGGTTTTTGTGTCACCTTGATCAGTTCGTCAGGGTGCTTGAATCTCATGTGGGAGACAAGTCCTCTAGCATTGCCGATGGCCTTCTGACGCATCATGCGGCATGGTTTGGGTTGTCGTTCCGCTTTGTGCGGCAGGCTCTGGTGTGAAAAAGTGCTTGGCACGGATATGGGAGAGGAGCCCCGCCTTAGTTAGGTTCTCTGGGCCCACGGCGTTCGCATTGGAAAGGCGAACCGTTGTCCTTCTTTTTGGCCTTTCGTGGGCGGTTGCGTTCTGCATTGGGCAATTGCAGGTGGTGGAATTCGCAAAGGTGCTATCCCAGCCCCCTTTTGTCACCTATACGACGCGGTGCGCAAATGACAGGCAGAATCTTTTCAACGCTTTTCTTGCGAGCGAGTTCAGACCTGTTGTTGTGTCTCATGTTGTGCGTTTTGGCCTCGCCTCTGGGGAAGGGGGTGCTGTAGCGGGATTCCCGGCGATTCTGCAGCAGTTGGGTGTTTGGGTTTCTGCATGGCGTGAGCACATGCGACTCCATGTTTTCTGACCATGCGAATCACAACGCTTACCGACAACTGAAGTGAATTTGACACACCGTGCAGTTGGCCTGGTTACGGAAACTTAGTAGCACTGCCTCTGGGTTATTTGCGGGCCTTTTTACTTTAGTCTCTCTGAGAAGGGAATGCGGCTCTCCTAGGTTACATCCACCTCGTGTACTTTGCATGGTGGGCCAAAATGATCGCAGTAACCGGCCGTAGCGGTGAGAGTCGCTGGTACAAAAGCAAGCCATTGACGCCTCCTCTTTCCGAGGCAGGTTGAAGTCATTGCGCGCAGCACTCCAGTGACCACTGATGCCGGAGCGGCAGGTGGATGGCATGAGGTTCTGGATGCGTAGGCAACGTTTAGCCAACGCAACCAAATCCGGTATCCACGTGTCCTCGCCCTGTGGAAGGTCAGGGGCCATATTGGCTTCCACTTCGCGCGTCTCATTGTTTGCAACGGCAGATGGGTGAAATTCAAATTGCAACCGTATAAGTGATTTGTGGCATTTGCTATTCAATATCCGATAACACAGCAGACACAAAATTAGGTTTGTTTGTGAGGCAGGCTGTTTGGAGCGACGTGGGTGGTGAAAAAGTGTCCGTGAAGACGGGGGTCCTTGGCAGCCGAGTGTTGCGGTATGGAGTTGCTTCCGGCAACTTCCGCAGGCCAACGTGCAACGCGATGGAATCAGCCCGGTGGCCAAACGGTGTGCATCCCGCTCCCGCCCTGGCTTCGGTAATGGGCTCCTCGTTGGGGTAACTCATGGCTGCTGCGCCAGATTTCACTCTTTTCTTGGGCAGGCCCATCCGGCCAGAATTCATGGCGGAGGTGCCCGGGTGGTGTGGAACCCTTTCCGCCGGAAGGGTCGGCCAGCCCATCTTATGCATGTTTGAGGCTTGGCGCCGTCCGGGTTGTGAGCGGTGACGCTTTAGAGGGGTGTGCGAAGGGGGGCTCGAGATGCCTGTTGCACCGCGAAGGGCGCTACGGACGGGGTCCTGACTTCAGTATTGGGTTCTGGGCGTTCCGCCATGATGGTGATATGCCCCTGGTGTGGGGTCTCTGATCAATCGCGCGCGCCTCATTGAAGCTATGGCGCACTGCCCCCCTCTGCAAAACACAAGGGATGTGCACTTCAGTCTGCGCACCCGTATCATTGTGCTTCGTGGTTTTGGGAATGGCTTTAAGCAAGGCATCTTCTCTGCAGCTGCCATTTGGGTGGCGCCTGCAATTGCTTACAGGCTTTGCATTGCCCAGCATCAAGTGCCGATCTCGAGGTGGGGGGTGCGTTCCAGCACCGCACTTCTATGCCGTGCGTTTCTTTGGTCTGCGCAAGCGCTGGGCACAAGGGGCGCGATGCATCCCGCTGTTGTCCACAGCCGTAGGGTGAGACACCTGCTGGTTGGCTAAGCCGTTGGCCTGCATGCGTCTGTAGGTGCGCTGTGTCGGAGCCCATTCCTCGGTTTTTCTGGAATGCGATTCCCAGCAGGGCCGGGGGCCTTTTCACGGTGATAGACGTGCCTCTGTGGGGGTGATCGAGGGGGTTCGTATTTTTCGCCCCAAAGAATGTATATTTCGCTTTGGTCGCGTTGTGTTTCATGAAGTGCTGTTTCGCCCAGGATGCCGCCACGTTTAGTTCCTGCTTTGGTGTGGTGGTAATTTCTTTTCGGTCGCACTATCTGACAACAGGGGGGGCGCCGCCCAAAAGGAAGGCGTGCGGCGGGGGCGGGGTCCCGGCCAATCTGATGCTGAGGGGCCCCAGGGCAATAATCATACACGGGTGTCCCGGTGAATAATCCTGCCTTGTGG
>NW_008826526.1:0-6841 GCF_000691245.1 Trypanosoma grayi
GCTGGCCCTCTCGTTGTGCTGCGCGTGTGGGTGCGTGACGGCTGCTGAGCAATCAGAGGGTTCCCTGAATGGCTGCGATGCATAGAAGTTGTCGCCAGGATCCGGTGAAATGTTGTCTTTATGTAGTGGCTGGCGCTAAGGGCCTTCTACGACGGCGTTTGGTTGCGCATTCACGCCGATAGCTCTGCGCTGGGAGACGACTGGGATGCGAAGCGCTGAGTTGTCTTCAGGCTTTGCAGGCCGAAGGCGGTTCCTGGTGGTGGTGCTCGTATTCGCACTGCTGGTGAAATAACCCACAGTGGTGTACGGCGCATCTCTGTGGCGCAGAGTGAGGGTGGGTGAAGTCTCGCTCACCGGTACTGCTCTTTGAAGCGACGGTGCAATGCCGTTTCACGGTGGAGTTACAACAGATGCGGTCAGTGTGCCTCCGTGGCGAAGAGTGGTTGTCGTCAAGTACACCCAAAGCGTCTCCCACCTACGATGAGGGAATTCACATGCGCCGGGATGAATGATTCATGAAGGATGATTCCGCTGCTCTAGCTCCGTTGCCACGCTACCCTGGTGCGTAACTCCCTGAGGCTGAGGGAAAAGACAGGTGGGGTGTTGATTAGGCTCTCGGGACTGCTTGAATGTGTGAAGAAGACGTTGCCGACAAACAGACGGGAGCCGCGGCCCCTCCTTCGATTACCCCCAGGGTGGAGGTGTACACAACGACTGTGGTGTGGGTTGCAGTACTCCTCAACAACCTCCCTCTGATGCCCCTCCCCCCTTCAATTGAAGATGCACTACGGGCGAAATTCCATTTTAGTGAAGGCGCTACTTAGTACCAAATACATGATGCCAGGAATTGAACGTCTGTGCCTCATAAGGACTCACTCTCTGATGATGCGACCTCAAGCAGATATTAGGATCCTTGGGATCGCTGTAGCACCACCGCCCACTCCAAGTCATAGCGGGAGTGGAAGCAGTGACTCATCTATCCGTGTCTCTGTGGCGTGTGTATTCACGGGTCAGCAATGGTGTACGTATCATTGCGTGGTGTTTTTTGGACTAGATTCTAGTTGTTGTGTTTCTTTTTCTTGGTTTCATGCTCTGGGACCGGAGCAAATCCAATTGTACTCTCGATGATACTGAACGTACTCAGTACAGCCGTGGAAGGCTTATCGTTTGTTTTTTGTTATTTGAGATTTGCTTGGTGCACTCCGGTGTGGTGCCCATTACACGCTTCTTCTGCTGGAAAGTAATTTTATGCCATGATGTGCCACAGTGCGACGGTTGGGGTTCTTCTCCTGACTGTGGGTGCTGACCTGTGTGGCAGTGATGTGTGCGTGTGTGTTGGGGCTGCCTGCTGTGCATCGTGTCTCTTTTCTCTTCCCTGCAGACCCCAGCTGCTCAAGCGATATTGAATTATGGCGACAGTGCGCCGCGTTGTGTGTGTGTTGGCCGCTGCTCTTTGCTGCACGGCCTTGTGCGTGGCTGCGAACTCTGATGATGCCCCCTCTGTGCAGCCACTCACAAAAGAAGGTGTGGGAGGGGGGATGTCTTAGAAGGAGGCGGACATGAAGGAGGAGGAGAGTGCGCTGGAGAGAGCGAAGAGAGGTGAGTTGGCCGCCAGAGGTGCTCAGGCTGCACTGCAGATGGCGAAAGAGGCAGCAGAAGGGGCCATGCAGGCAGTGGAGGAGGCAGTAAAGCAGGCAGTGAAGGAGGTAGCGAAGGAGGTTCAGTTGAATGCTGATGCTGAAAACAGTGTAGCGAGAAAATCTTTGAATACAGCTACAATTGTTACAAATGCTGCGGCCGTACTGTTGCTGCCCAATCCGTCGTCTTCGGGAGCGCAGCCTACAGGTGTAAGTGACACGACAGTCAAGCTAAAGACAAAAGCACAGGAGGTAAAGGAGGTGCAGAAGGCAAAAGAAGAATCCACTAAACTGTTGCAGAGTGCCGCAAAAATAAAATTGGAGGCTGAGGGCCCACTGCAGAAGGCCAAGGACGCAGTGTTCAAAGCAGAAGAGGCGCTGCAAATGTTTCGTTGGGCGGAGGCGAATGCAACAGATGCGGATCAGCACGTCAAGAAAGCAGTGGAGGCTGCAAAGGCAGGAGCGACGGCGGCAAAGGACGTGGCTTACAATTGCTTTGTTCAAGTGGAGAGGGCATACAATGCATCGCTGGCGGTTGGGCGGTCAGTGAACGAAACAGATACAGCAGCGCGGGAAGCTCACAGCGTGGCCGAAAAGCTTGATAAAAACGAAATTACGGCTGAATGGGTAAAAACGTTGATTGGTGCGTATCGAAAGGCACAACCAGCCCGTGAAGCATTTTACATTGCTGTGTCGGTGTTCAGAGATGTACAAACATTCGGTAACAAAGCAGCAGAGAGTGCCGATGTCACATTGGCCTCCATTGAGGGCCAACTGCGGACAGCTGCAACTGGTGTTGATAAAAGTGTGTCTGCGGGGTCAAGAGCTGAGGCCGTGCTGAAGGAAGCAAGGCAGGAGTTGAAACAACTTCAGGAACAAGCGGGAAAGTCGGGCGCGCCTGAGACTAAAGAGGAGCAGCAGGAACAGGGTTCAGTGATGAGGGACGAGCACAGTCTTCCGCCACAATCCGAGGGCGGTGCCGCAGTGGCTCCTGGGAAGAAGGATGGCTCACGTCCCTCAGCAACAGAGGCCACCACCGTTCCTGGGGCTGATGCTGATGCTACGCCCGCTCTCGCCAGCAATACTGATGGCAGCAGCAACCCTGCGTTGGTGTATGCACCACTGCTGCTGCTTCCGGTCTGTGTGTCTCTCTGGTAAGACGTGTCTCTCTCTGTGTCTGTGTGTGCGCAGAGAATGATGATGATCCCTCCGTAATTGAGCTGGGTGCTGAGGACTCTGCTCTCAATTTATAAAGATTCATGTGTTGTAGTTTCACTGCTTGCTTCATGTGGCCAGTCGCCAATAAGTAAACCCTGACGACACTCATTGTGCTCGATGTCGTTGGTGGAAGTTCTTTTTGTCTTTTTTTCCTTTGCTTGGGAGTTGTGTTTCGCTCGGGGCTCCGCCTCTCCCGCTGGCTGTGTGCTCCGGTGGCTGACTCCCACTTCGGTGTGGGCCACACATTTCCCTCCACCGGGCAGGGGGCATACACCACACATGGGCGAATACGGACAGCGGCGTTGTGTTCAGTGTGACTCACGCACAAATAAATAGAGAGATATCTAACTGGGCTTTTTCTTTTCTAGTTTGTGTTTGTTGTTATTTTATGGGGTACTAACTGTCCTTTGGGCTGTGTGCTTATCCCGCCGGTAATTCTTTTTCTCTACGTGCTTCGCGTATCCACTGGCTTCCCCTGCGCTGTGCTGCTGCCCTCCTCCGCTTGGAGTGGGTGCGACTGCTCTGTGTCCCTCTCTCTTCCTCTGCTCTGCAGGCCACAGCAACCAGGGGTTGTATCAAGCATGACGCTGCGCCGTGTGGTGCTTTGCGTGTGGGTCCTCGTGCTTTGCTGGTGCAACACGCCCCTCTGCGTGACGGCTGCTGCGGCAGGTGTGGAGTCCGTGGAGCCTCCATCGGCAGCGAAGACGGCGGATGCGGCGCGGGAAGCGGAAGGCGCCGTGAGTGCGGCCCAGACGGCGGCTTCAGAGGCACTGCAGGCAAGAGATGCCGCTGGGGATGCGGTGCTGGAAGCGTCGCCCGCAGTGAAGAACGCGGAGGAAGCCGCGAAGTATGCAGAGATGGCGCTGGGGAAGGTGAAGGAGGCACACACGATAGCTTCAAAAAAGGAAGACGTGCGTCTGGCGGAGAGAAGCGCCCAGGAGGCAGTAAGGCATTACCAGATTGTGGCAGAGAAAGCCAATCAGGCGGTGTCATTTGTGGAAAAGATTGTCAGACTGTCTCTGAAAGCATCGGAGAGTGCCAAGAGGGCGGCCGCTGCGGCTGCTGAGGCGAGTAAAATGTCCGCAGCAGCAGCAGCACAAAAAGCCAAGGAGGCGGCAGCAGTGCCGGAGGCGGCAGCGGCTGCCAATAAGGCTGCGGCAAGTGCGGAGAGTGCTGCTGAGAATGCCCAGAAGGCGGCGAAACTGGCCGATGAGGCAGTGAAGAAATGTGAAGAGGCAATGAAAAACAGCCGGGCTGCAGGAAGACTTGCCAGTGAGACAGAGCAGGGCGCTAAGAAGTTGGAGGAAAGCGCTCAGGAGTTAAATAAAAAAGCTGCGCTTGTAACTTCATCCCATGGGACCAGTGTCAAACATGTGGATCTTGAGAGGAGTGCCAGTGCGGCACTGACAGACGCTGAGAACACAAAAAAGAAGGCGGACCAAGTCGTGGTGGAGGCGAAGGCTGCAGCAAAGATCACTGAGGATGTTGTGAGTGATGCTACGGATGTCGCAACTCTCGCAGAATCGGCAGCGAAGTATGCTCTGGCTGCAATGAATCAAGCCATGGAAGCGAAGGCCGCAGCGGAGGCTTTGCCGACGCAGTCTCAGACGAAGTTGGCGAAGGTGCCGGCAGAGGTGGAGGAGGTGCCGAAGGGAACTGCGCACAGCCCTATTCCTCCTGCTTCCGCTGCTGCTGGTGGTGTTGAGCCTTCGCAACCCAAAGCGGCAGCCCCGAAGGCGGATGCGCCAGCAAACCATGTGGAAGCACCTCTCTCTCCGAGTAAGGACATGACCGCAGGGATGGAGACTTTCGTGAAAGGCCCCGGGACGAGTGGACTGCAAGACAGTGGCAATGCGGACAGCAGCGGTAGCCCTCTCTGGGTGTGTGCACCGCTTCTGCTGCTTCTGTTGATGGTGGAATCTCTTGGCTTGACGACTGCGTGGTAAGATGTCTCTGTGTGTGGTTGTGCTTGCGTTTATTCAGGCGTATGAGGTGAATGCGATTGTGCTGGTTCTTTAAAAGTGTGATTTCTACACGATAAGACTCATTTGCTTACGTTGCACTGTTGCGCCGTACTGGGCGTGGCGCTGATAAGTCAAGTGTCAACGGTATATTCACTGTGTGCTGTGGCATTGGAAAAGGTGGGCTTTCGTTTTTTTTTTTTTTCCTTGTCTTTGGGCTTTGCTCTGCACGCAACTGCGGGGGCTCCTAACTAATTTGTTGTTTTTCTCCTGGCGGCTGCAGCTTGAGCTATGCACTGCATCCCTCACCCCTGTCACGAACGTTGCACACGCACTGCCGTGAGAGACGGAAAGGAGCTTAAAATTGGTGCCTTGTTTGCCCGTCTGTATACTTCCACTGCTGCGTGGCCCCGCGTGGTAGAGGATTGCTTCAGCATGGCTGTGGGCTTATTTCTGCCAGCGGAATCTTTGTTTTCTTATGCGGTGTCTCTTACTCGGGGCGTTTCTTTGAGTCTGCTGTATTTCTCTCCATTGCGTTGTGCGTCGGCGACATATTGTTTTTTCTCAATTTTCGCCTCCTATGTGCTGCGAAGACTCGAAGGGAATCTGCTGAGTTTTGCTGATGATGTTGGGGCGATGCGTGCCGTACCTGCTGCTCTGTGCCCTTCTCTGCGCCTCGTTGTGTGCGGCGGCTGAGTCTGCTGCTGCTGGTACTGAGAGGGCGGCGGCGCAGACGAAGGTGGACGCGTGCACTGACGCTGCGTCAAAACTCGGGAATGCGTTAGAAAGTGCTGCTCAGGCTTCTGCCAAAGCTGGGGAAGCAGCGAATAGGGCCGCGACTTTGCTTGAGAAGGCTGGTAAAGCAAAGGAGCACGCTAAGGCTGCAGAGAGTATGGCAAACGAGGCAGTGAAAAGTATTGACAGTGAACAGGGCGTGCTGAAGAAGATACCGGAATTGGAGGCTCTTACCACAAAGGAAAAGTTATTGGCCGAGAAAAATCTCCCGACTCTTGCGAAGAGTGTTCAAACTGCGGCGGATAAGGCCAACATGGCTGCGGATAATGCTACGAGTGCTGAAGTGCTACTCAGGGAGGCCGAGGAAAATGCGAAGGAAGCACTGGCAAAGGCAGAGGAAGCACAGAAACTGTCGGCGGCCGCAGTGCAGAGCGCCAAGGGCGTAGCGAAGGAAGTAAAAGCGACAAATGTAATGAATGGCGAAGACGTGCAGAAACTCTCAGCGGTTGCTGGGAAGGCTAAGGAGGCTGACAAGAAAACAGCGGATGGCGCTTCGAGTGATTCTTCAGCAGTGAAGAAGATTCGACAGGCACTGGCCGAGATCACGGCCGCGAAGACAAACGCGGATTTGGCGGCAAAGAGTGCCAAAGGAACCAAAGCCGAAGTTACGGAGGTGGAAAACTTAAAGTCGTCTGAGGTTCACAAGAACGACGCAGATATAACCAATGACGTAAAGAAACTTGTAGCAAAAATGACAGCAAGCGCTACAGAAGCAAAGACGAAAGCTGACTTGACAGCAACGAGAGCACAAAAAGCCGCGCAGATTATTGATGGTGCACTCGAAGATACCAAACAGGTGTCTGCCCTTGCAGAAAGAGCATTGGGCGCCGCTAAAGAAGCAAAGGATTTGATTGAGGAAGCCAAAGAAGTTATTGATGCATCGCTCCAAAAAGCAAGGGAAGAGTTGAAGGTATTGACTGATAAAGCGAAAGAGACTCCAACGGGGGTCTCGAGTTCGCATCACGCATCTGGGCCACACTCTGTGAATGAAAAGAAGATGCCTTCATCTGTTGTGCCGCCCACCAGGGCCACTGCGGCTCCTCCCCACACACAGAGCGGTGCGGATAAAAATCAGGAGACCACCGATGAGTCGCTCACTGTTGACAAAAGCGATGGGCCCGCAGGTAAATATGACATTGGAATGACGGACGGCAGCACCAATCCTGCGTGGGTGCGTGCGCCGCTGATGCTGCTGCTGCTGTTTGTCTGTGTGGCTGTGTGGTAAGACGT
>NW_008826527.1:0-6841 GCF_000691245.1 Trypanosoma grayi
GCAAAGCGCGCAGGAACAGAGGCCTCTTCCCCAACCGAAGAACCGATAAAGAATGAGGAATAAGTTCCATACGGCGCGGGCGGCGGAAGGAAACACAATGCTTGGTGTGCTTGAAAGCACCAAAAATAACAAAATACAATAGAAGACAAAGGGACATCCTTCCAGATAGAAATGAAGCATTTATAAACGTCTTTTACGATGGCGGCTGATGGAGCGGAGCCATCGACGAAAGTCGTGAAGACACGAGGAAGAAAAAAACAAAAAGAAAACACTTCAATTGTTTAACGTTTTTATTTTTACATCTGAGCGCGAAAAGTAGGTGTTAAAGGTAAGTCTTCCAAAAATATCTCCACAATGTGGCTGCCATTCTCTGAAGTGGATTATCTGACGATTGGAAGGAGACCAAGATCATTGAAACAGCAAAATACCCCAAAAGCGCTTTCAGTTGTCTTTCTCCCAGAACACAGCATGCACATAGTCTGCAAAACGGGTGGCACTGTAACTATTTAATTAAAGGAACCTGCTATATTTTTTGAACAGGAAAGTAAAAATCTTTTACACGCATAGATGAAAAGGCATCTAGTTATTTGCCAGCCTGAGAAACACGGAGTTCACCTGTGCGTTCTAAGGGAACGGCCAGCTTTCTAAAGAGACTTGTCTGCGCTATGAAGTAGGGAAAGTTCCTTACACTATCGGTAGAAATATGCTAGGGCATAATAATTCAATAACAGTTTTAGACACATCAGCTTACATGCGTGCAGTTTTAGAGGCCTCAACATCTAACAGTACAAATACAAGCTCTGCTTAATAATAAAAATGCAAAGGTTTAACTGCTACAAAATTAGTGCTTCTTACACATTTTAAAGGCCAGAAAAGTTCGCACAGCTGAAGCTCTTTTTAACATGTCCTACAGAGGGCCAATAGGTGATCTAAGCGCAGCCGCGGAAATAAGATATATCATGTTGAGGGCCAAAAAAATTAATCATTTGAAAGGTGGCTACTCATGGGAAGTTTTTTAAGCAATGCAAGCGCTGAAGAGCAAGCGTCGGGATTTGGAGATGCACCAGGGGAAGGGCATCCGCAGAGGCTGTGGGGCTACTTAACGCCTACTCGAAACATCTCTAGGGCAGCTACTCACAGAGTTCCGGGTCATTTTTCGAATACTAGCGATACGGCTCCTGGCGTGTAATACAATAGGGTGTGTCTTGGTACGGCGGACGCATCCTTATTTTAAATGAAGGGCTTGCGCCAAGCTTTTCGCCTTAAGGAATGCGGCCATGCGTCTAATTGGGAGCCAAACGCCTGGTAAAAGATAGTTCTGGAATGTGGATTCAGGGTGTTAGTAAGGCCGCTGTCAAACCCTCAAAACAAGGAGTGGTACATTTCCTAATGTGTCTCCGAAGGCAAAGAAAAGGATAATAGAACGTTCCCCAAGCAAAGCACCGCGTCAGAAATATTTACAGATCCACCACTGCAGCACCGCGCGCTGCGTGCTCCTTCAAAAAGAATAGGTTTGGGCATAAAAGATGCAGCATCTCTGAAATAAATGACTTCTGTGGCTGCAAAGCTTTTTGAACTCTATTGTCAGCGAAGGGAAGGTTCGCACTTGTAAAAAAATGGAGTAGCAGGCTCTTAGGCTTATTCCCGTTACAAAAACAGACCGCTAAAGAAAAACAAAATCGGAGCCTGAAGGAGGCAAGAGGGCTACAGTTAATACGCGGATGGTTTTAAATGAGAACTTTAAAGACGAAATTAAGACCTTTCCCAATTTAAGACACCAGTGAAAAATGCCACACTTATGCCCTCTCCATTTTATAAGCGGGACATATCGGCGCCACCGTCCGAGATCACCATATCGCAAAACGCAGGCGGACCCTCCCGGCGTTCGAATAGCAGAGGCTCACGATAAGGATACTCTTCGAATAGCTGGCGATCGGCGGCCTAGAAAAGGAAGGGGCAATAATTCCTCTGTTTATCGGAAGCCTTCCGCTTGCCAACGGCAGCGCCACACAGCAAGCAGAGGCACTGCGCATTCCATTTGTCAAGGGCCAAACCCCCAAAGAAGCGTTCTTTAGGCCCCACCCGCCGCTGGGGAAAGGCCGGCCAGCCCCCCGGGAGCCTTTTTTAAAACACCCCCACGGCAAAAAAGGAGCAATTCTGGGCCAGAAGCGCTTCCGAACGCATTCGGCACAGGGGGGCAGCCGTGCCGCCGTAGCGGGGGGGCGCGCGGAAGGCGGGCGCGGTGCTCAGGTTTGTTTGTGGTAGGAAGGGCAAACGGCTCAAAAAATAAAAGGCGTGAAAAAGATTCGGCGCCGTAAGCCAAGACGGCGTATTTAATAAAAAAAGGCACCTCTTCACACCTAAGAGCGGTGTCGGTTGGGTCTGATCTGGCCGTCGGTTGCAGAAGTGGTTGGGAAGCTCGTGGTCCTGATGGAATTCACTTGAGTGGCGTTGCGCCTCCTCTGCGTCATTTGGCCGCAACCATCAACATGACAGTGTAGTCCGTTTTTCTGTATGAAGAGGCATTGAAAAAAATTGGAGCCAATAGCGTGGCCTTTGTCAAAGGAGAGGAAGTATAGAATAGAATCCCCTTTTCCAATTCATATAATTCTTCGACGATTGCACCAAAACCGGTACAACCACACGTCATTAGAAGAAACGGCACCTTTTGTAACGTGCGAAAGCAGGCATAACTTCTACCCATCAGATTGAACGGCAATTCAATACCATCACCCGTGATGTTTTCAAGAAAGTATGAAATATGAAACACTCATCAGCCCCATCGGCGCGAATTCAAACAAAAATGCCATTTGCGCGTTTAAAAAGTAACACATAACTTGTGAAGTATTGGGGCCGTATCTACAAAATCTCCAAACCAAGAAAAACGAGGTTTAGCCACGCCCACCGTGGGGGTAGGGGGCAACTTCCCCTGGCAGAGCCGGCGCTTTACAGCTTGGTCTGGGGGAAAAAACCCAAGAGAAGCCCACGAAACCGAAGCCCCACCCTATAACATTTTGCAGAACCGAGCGCAGCCCGCATCGAATCCGCAGCCGTGGTCACTTCTTTAATTCTTTTTCTGTGAAAAAGGTGAATTTGCCCGTATTATGTTTGGTCATGGGTCTGCCGTGCCGTTGGGGCGAATATCGCCGCGACGAACACGCAAAGCCCCATCGCTCTGACCGCAAAGGTGGGCGGTACGGAAAGCACGGCCCCACACTATAGAGATACCAGCGCTTAGCAGAAACTATTTTTATTTATTATGTTCTTTTTCCTATTCTGCGCAGATGGTTTTCATCTGAAATGTGAGGGTTGGGGCGACACCAAGGCCAGTCCGCATTCCCACCCCCCCAGAGCCTTAGCCTGTAGCACGCGTGGCTTGAAAAAATGCTCTATAATGTGACCGTTAAGCCTTTCATTCAAGCCTAATTCCAAAACGTCGTTAATCAATGATTCTCTGTACGACTGGGTCGCGTTATTATTCAGCAACGCAAGAAGAGCGCTAATCACCAAAAATGCATTCTGATATATTCCGCACTTGACTTCACAGGCAGTAGCGTGCGCCGTGCGCCGTGGGTTTGGATCCCCTGGAGCTTTAACAGAACCGAATAACAATTTACAACTCTGGGTTGATGGTGCTAACCTTAAACATGTTACACGAAGCGGTAAGACACACCCTTACATCTTTGAGGGTGAAAGAAAAAAACAAAAAAGAACCAAAACTTTTGCGGGACCAAGAAACAAAAGCCACCTTTGAATAGATGAGTTTAATTGCGAATTCACTTGGTAATGCTGGCCACCTTATCGCACCACCAAGGTTTATTACACCACCAAAGGAGAGGAATCTAAAGGTTGGCAAAACCAAATAAAGATCTACTACGCTTTGTTGGCTTGGACCGCGGTGGCCACCCAGCGCCCAGGACCTTGTGCTGCAAAGGGGGCTTCACTCGCAATCTTTCGGCAACCGCCCGGAGGGGTTAGCATTGATTCCAAAGGAAAGTCAGAGCTTACCCGCATTGCTGTAAAAGGTCTGACTCTCTGTTTGGCCCCATTTATTTTCCAGGCACGCCGAAGAATGAGGAATATGGTAGGGTTCTCGGCCTAAAGGCCTTTCCGGCGGCAAGGGAAGGGAAGACCACTGGGGTGGTTTTGGAAGGCTGCGTTCTCCGCAGAGAGTCCTTCAGCTTGCCCCTTGGACATGCATAAATGTTTTTTTTTTCTTTACCACAGCGTCAGGGGGGCAAATCTCTCGCTGCTATTCTCTGAAATACGGGAGAGGCATTGCAGCAGTCTTTGCGGGGAGGAAATGACCTTTCGTTCTCTTTAATACTAAAATTATTAATCCTTTTGCGGGTGAGGCCATGGCGACTCAAAGAAAAAGTCCAAGAGATTAATTTTTGTTGTGTGATACTGGAAAAAGTTTGCGCCTACCAGGGAACTTCTTTTCTTTACACGTCATGTCACGTAAGGGTGGCTGTGTTTTAGTAGCTTTCTACAGGAATTATCCGGCCTTCTACGTTTTTACAGTAATAATAAAACATTATCTTTTTATTTCATTTTGATTCCAATTACAGCTTGCGGAAAATTGGGTATGGTTTGAAAGCAACTTCAAGGGCGTAAAGCACCGCAAAGCATTCCTATAACGAAACGGGGTTGGCCACGGCCGCGCGGGTATTTCCATCTTTTGTGTGACATAGTCATCCAACAGCGTTTTCTTATTACATACGCCTCTCGGCATCCTCTGATTTACAGTGTCACATTGAAGGGGTCATAACTATGATTAACAATACGTTAGTGATGTGCATAGGGCAAAATAAAGCAATAACTCGAAGAGTCCTGCGCCATTCAATGGTCCCTTTCGAAATGCCGTGTACCCCGGGTTTTCTTCGCGTGATTAAGGGGATATGCTCAGTGGTGAGCGTTGGATGGGTGGCTTTGGCTGCGGAAGGGTTTTAGTTTACTCGCCAGTGCGGGCGTGCGCGGGAGCAACTAGCCGATAAAGCGTTTCAAATGCAGCAAAGCGCCTGCGTACAATTCCAGGGGTGCAAAATTAACTGACCCAGATCCATCAACAGTTCCGAGAAACACTGGCAGAACTGGAAGAAGCTTGGTGGCGCGAACAGGGCTCGAAAGTGACGGGTGATATCTCCGACACGTAGTTTCTCTATAAACTGTCACTCCAGAGGTGCTCCGGCAGAATGTCTCCTTTACGCCGCTGAAAATGAGACGGGCCTCTCCCCAGTGAGGGCTTTGGGCGGCGTAATTTATGAAGGGTATTGCGCAGATGGCCGACCGAACATGGGTTTATGCGGAATTCAGTATGTGAGATGGAAAACGTGAGGGCAGGGGTCAGGCCGGAGGGCGCCGTTCGGACCCATGCGGGCCACAAGTGCATGCGAATCCGTGGGGCATCACCCCTGGATGTTTAGTGGAAAAAATAAATATGACAGAATATGAGTCACTTCAGTGGTATGCTAGGTAAGAAGCGACGCCATGTCAGTAATGTGATTGTGTTTGGGTTTGCTTTAATCGTGTTTGGCAGGCGATGCCCTTGGGTGGCAAAAGGGTTAGGCCGGCTGTGGTGTGCTCCATCGTTCCGCACATTCTCAGTACAAGCAATGGAATGTACGGCATTCCGTAGGATGTATGCGGCGGGGGTTCCGGAAATTATTTTTTTCCCTATCAGTTTTGCCTGAAGATTATTTGGTGACGCTTTCCGCGATCAAAAAGGGGAAGGTCGCGAGCTCGGGGTTCGGCGGGGTTTCCCCCCCACGCCGCCCTCCTAGCTCAGTAATGGCTATGGTGCTTGCCGGTGAACGAACGGCCTTTCCACCCGCGCAAAACATCAAACTCCGTGACCTTGGCCACAGAAAATTCTATGTACGGATGGGGTGCCTTATTATTTAAGGATGGGGGGCAAATTTTGATTCCTGGTGAAGTTTGGAGGAGGGTGCCCCACACGATGTCGTAAGAGAAAAGCCCTTTGCAAAGGTAAAGTGGTTAATGGGTTTGCTTTGTTGTTAATTTGGGGCTTGCTAAAAGGAAGAGCTGAAAGCGTCCTTAACCCGCTTCCCGCGCTCCTCTTTGTAAGTTCCCCCCCCTCGCTAAGTCAAGCGATTTGACGCCCCAACCTCTGGAACTATCCTCCGTAGGGTTATTACTCTAGTCAACGTAACGTCAAGTGGCGTTTATCGTGGGATACAAAAAAAAATGTGTCAATTGCCGCCGCTTCTCGCGCAAATGCGTTCGGGTGCGCATTTCATTTTGTTACCGTGTGCGTCGCGGTGGTGCCATCCGGGAATGTATGCGCCAGCCCCCCAAGGTGTCGCCGGAAGGTCAGCAAGGTCAGGTAAACCGCGCGGGCCTCCTCATGTGAAAATAAGAACGAAACAAAGCAAGTCTTGAAAACGATAATACCTATATTCTCATTTCTTTTCTCTCTTTGAGGAAAGTGAGGCGCATACTATTCTGCATTCTTTTACAGCAGTATTAAAGTGCTGTTTCAAACTCCTGCCACTACCAGAAATGTGTTGGAAATGACATTCTCGCTGCGTTTCCCCTCGGCCGGAATATGGTGGGTTATCTGTCAGGGTTCTTCTAGTATTGTGGCTAAAGAAGTTTAGGCCCGTGAGCTGATTGGCCTTTGTGGTATCAGAACTTCATCAATACACATACAGCTGTTGATCTTTTTGCAAAGCAAATCCACCAGGCAAAGAAAAACAGACCTTAACCTTTTTTCATTGTCTCACTAGTGTTCCCCTTTGCGCGGATCGCAAGAAGCCAGCCTCTGCCCGTTTTTTATTTTTGGCGCCTTTCAGAAATCGACCGCTGGTATCGTATCGAA
>NW_008826528.1:0-6820 GCF_000691245.1 Trypanosoma grayi
CGACGGCGATGGGTCCCCTCCTCTCTGTGGGGGAGCCGTTGCTGTCATTGATAATGCTGTAATCACCTACACCAGGCTGGTGCACGTGCAGCCTAAACTTGTCGAAGATATCACAACAGCATACACGTAGACACACACACACACATACACACGCTCAGACAAACAGCCATGGATGAAGATACTCACGTCGACGCGCTCAGACCTCACACATGCGTCAACGATGACGGCCGCATCCCTGTATCATGCCCCGAAGCTGCCGCAAACCGCTTCTTGAGCGAAAACATCCCGAGCACCGCCACACCGAGGACGGCCAGCAGCAGTGTGTCCCACGGCGTCACAATACGACTGTTGCCGTCTGTTGAGGCGTGCGCGAGGGCGCCGAAGCGCACAGACAAGTACGTCTGTGGTATAATGCCGATACCTGTCGCCAGCGCAAACATGCAAAGCGGGACGCCCACCACCGGCGAGGCTAAGTTCACGAGCCAGTTAGGCAATATTGGTGTGAGGCGGAGGAACAGCAAGTAAACGAGGAGGTCGGAGCGGTACCGGCTGACCTGCGTGCGTATCTTCGGCAGGCCTTTCCCCTTCATTAGGCGCGCGTCGGCCCGCTCCACGAGCCGCACGCCCACGAGGCGCGACAGCAAGTAGCAGCAGGAGGCCCCAACAGTGCCCAGCAGGGTGCAGTAGGGCACGCCCAAGAGTGTGCCGAGCACCGCACCGGTGGCCGCGTTGAGCACAACGGTGCCCGGCACGCAGAGGGTCTGCAGGAACAAATACAGCACCGTGATGAGCAGCAGCATCTGCAGCAACTGCGTCGCCGCGAGCTCCTGCACGTCTTTGCAGAACTTTGCCACGCCAGAAGCAGAGCGCAGAGAAGTTTTACTGTTCTTGAGAATTCCTACCAGGTCCGCCATGAGGCCGAAGGTGCCTGTGATGTACAGCAGCAGCATCGCCGCCCCAAAGACGATGAGAAGGACCTTGATTACGTGGCTAGGAGCTCCACTGCGGTCGGCAATGTGCCCGCCGACAGCCATGGCGATTAGCAAACAGGCAACGAAAAAGGTGGTTGTAGAGTCTGCTTCGGCATTCACTTCCATTCAGATGGGCCCTGCACCTGTCTGCCCTCGCGTGCCTGTGTGTTCTTTTTAAGGGGGTTGTTTTCCCTTCAAACGAAGTTCAACCAGGTGAGCAACTGTGTGTGTGTGTGTGAGGGAGAGAGAGAGGCAGAGAGGGGGAGAGAAACAAGGGAGACATGCACTGCGGTGAGTCGGGATGGTGGATTCGCTCATGTTGCTGGGATGCAGCGCAGGCCCACGCCTTAAAGCAGAGACGCGTCCAGGCGAACGATTACAACACGCCAAGGGCAATAAAGAAATTCAACAACAGCAAAAACAAAACAAAACAAAACAGCAGCCCGATAATGCCTAGGCACTTCACAGACTCGGCAGAACAGCGTGCTTCTCTCCTGTGCTTCCGTCTCCTCGCTCCGCCCCAATCACACACGCACGCACGCATCGGCCCGCCCCTCACCTCCCCAGCCCGCCTTCAAAAGTCGCCCTTCATCCACTTCATCATGTTGTAGTGCTCCACCGTCATGCCGAGCCGCTGGTAGACCGCCATGGCGTCGCTGTTGTCCCGCTCCACATACAGCCGTATCCCTTGGTAGTGTGCGTCCTCCTGCACGACACGCCGCACGTGCTCGTACAGCATGCGGAAGAGGCCGCGGCGGCGCCACGCCGGCACGACGTACACCGACTGGATCCACAGCACCGCCCCCGCACGCCACTCCGACCACTCCTGCGTCGTCATCATCATGGCGACAACGGTGCCGCTTGCGGCGTCCTCGACGACGTAAAACTGTGCGAGGTTCTCGCGCTCGAAGGGCACCGTCATGCCACGGCGGAGCGTGGCCTCGTCGAGCCGCAGGCCCTCCGTCTCGAGCGCCATCGCCTTCTGCAGCTGCACCATTGCATCAATGTCGTCACGCACCGCCGCACGAACGTGACACATGGCCGCCATGGCTACTGCGAGCTTTGTCGGTGTGCAGACACTTCNGATAGCGCAGTTGCCCAATATCCCAAGAAGAAAGGAAAGGGCACACAGGTCAAAGCAGTCCACTTCACAAGCAATAACAATAACAATAATAATAAACCACACTCGGCGTGTCAGCCTACGCTGCGCCGCTCACCCTACCTGCCCACACACACACAGAGAGAGAGAGAGAGCGACACCGGAGCTTATGCCACTGTATATATATATATATATATTTATATACGCATGCAGCTCGGCTAGGGGGGCACACCACGAGCAGAGAGAGAGGAAGTACTACGGAGATACAGCAAAAATTCAAAGTAGATGAAAAGAAAAAGGAACAAACAAACTGTTGAGAGTCACTCTCCACGCGCAGCAAACAAAATAAAATAAAAAACGATAAATGCCACCAGGCCTCACGCACTCCCACGTCGGCGCAGCGGTTGGGCTCGCCGCCCTCCCCACACCCACAAACGGACATTATCAGCGTCCTCACGTCGACCGCTCACGACTGCCAGAGTACAGCAGCTGGCGCTGCGCGGAGTGCAGAGGAGTGGAGGCGTCAGACGGCCGGGGCAGTATTGGCGATGCAATAGGTGCAGGTGTTGCTGTTGTTGATGTTGATTTTGTTGCTGTGTTCAATGCGAGTCGCGCCGCGGATGCCGCGAGCTCCGTGGAGATCCGCGGTGAGCCGCACGGGATGCCGATGCCGCCTTCCGAGAAGGAGTACAGACCGCTGCGCGGCGACGGCCCCTGCGGCACGCGGTGCCGCTCCTCGAAGCTGCGCCACTTGCGGAACAAGGCGGTCTCGTGCTCCTGTAGCGCCTCAGCGCGGGCGCGGAGTTCGCGGATGCGTTGCTCCGCGGTGTCGTGCTGCTGCAGCACGTGGCTCTTCAGCATGGCGGCTTTGCGAATCTCGTCGCCCATCTCAAGTTCCTTCTCGTGCAGCAGCCGCTCCTCCTCGGCAATACGCATCTGCGCCGCTTGGAGGCGCTGCTGCGCCCGCTTGACGCCCGCCTTGTGGCCGTTCACATCGGCCCGCAGCGTCTGCACGCAACTCGCCTGCGTGTCGAGCGCAGCCTGCAGCCTCGGCTTGTGCTTGAGCAACTCCGCGAGCTCCGTCTCCAGCGCGCGCATGCTCGCCTGCACCGCCTCGATATCCATGCGGTTGCGGGAGTGCTGCTCGCCGAGCTCTGCTGCGTTGACGAGGAACGCGTCGGCGCGCTGCTTCCACACGACGGGGTTGCGCTGCGGTGCGCGCTCCGTCACCCGTCGCACGCACGTGTCGAGGAAGCTAAGCACCATCGCTCGCTTCTGCTCCGTTGTGACGCGGAAGAGGTACGTCTTGCGCGGGTTGCGGAAGACCACGCCGAAGTGGAAGAAGCTCTTGTCGCCGCACTTGGGGTACTGCTGCGGGTCGGGGCGGTCAATCAGGGCCTCCACCTGGCACTCACCGTCACACACGAGGTAGCGGTGGCCGTGGATGCGGCTCTTCACACCGGGCCGCGGCTTCTCGGCGAACCAGTCCACTGACTTCTCCGACATCTGCACGTAGCGCGTCTGCCAGCGCCGCAGCTGGCCGCCGCCGAGCTTCTCCATGCACACCTCGAGGAACTCCTGCCGCATCAGCATCGGCTTGTAGTGCCGGTCCACCGAAACACGCAAGGCGTCGCCGTGGGAGACAACGGTGCCGCACGTCTCACAGAGCGACTGCGTGACGGGCTCCGCATCCGGCTCTTGCACCTGCGCGGAGGGGTCGTTGAGGAGCACCAGCGGCTCACCCTCGCGCGGGCGCAGCATGAACGGGAACCAGCCGATATCATGCGACACGTACGACTCGTCATTCTCCTCGTCGGTGTCATCCTCAGTGTTTACAGGCTGTTGTTGCTGTGTGGAGTCCGTGGTGGGGGATGCGAGCGGCATCTGCGCGTAGACGCGTTCTGCTTCGTGCATAAGATGCAGCGTCGCACCGCTCCTCAGCCCTAGTTCGTTCGGCGTGCGCTGGGTGTCGACCGGCTCGTCAGATGTTGGCAGGAGAAGGGCATAGCCACTGAAGTCCGTAACCTCCGCAGCGCCAGCTATCGCGGCGCTGCTGCTAGACGTCTCGCGATGGCTCTTGTTGATGGCGGCGTTCAACGCCGCGATGTGCGTGGGGTCCCGCAGCGGCACGTCCTCCTCAACGACCCAACCAACGCGCATCTCCGCCGCGCCGAGGCGTTTGACGAAGCCGCAGCTATCATCACACACCAGCTTGATGAGCATGGCGTTGGGAGGGAATCGATACGCAGTGGGAGGGGGATATATAAATATATATAGTGATAAAGAGAGAGGAAGCGCGCAAACCACACACGCACCTTGACCAGGAACAACAAGAAGTGGGAAAAAAAAAAAGAAAGGGGAAATGTGAAGCCGAGCAGACAGACCTCATCACGCAGCAGATGCCGCACGTGCAAAGCATTACGTTGGGGTTGGAGCAATGCGCGTTTTGTGTGTACTGCGCTGATGAAGCAGGGGAGAGAGGGAGGCCCCCTGGCGGCACGCCCACCCACACTCACTCCCTTCATGCACTCATTTTATCCATGCGTGTCTATGCCGGAGCGCTCTATGGCAAGTCTTTAATCCGTGTCTTTTGGTTAATCTTGGGTTTTTGTTGTTTGTTTGTTTTTTGGTGGGGGGGAGGAAGGGGGGTTTGCAACAGACACTTTTTTTTCTCACTCTCCGTGTTCCTGTTTCATTTATGTTGTTGTTGTTTTGCTTTGTTGTCTGATTTCTGATCTTCGTGTTTGTGGGGGGTGGAGGAGGAGGCACGCTGTGGCTCTTCGTGTCTTTCCTCCACCCTCCGTCGTCGGGCGCAGCTCACAGTCGAATCCTCGGAAGCGCCANGGAGGCACGCTGTGGCTCTTCGTGTCTTTCCTCCACCCTCCGTCGTCGGGCGCAGCTCACAGTCGAATCCTCGGAAGCGCCACGTCGTGGCTGTTGCCGTCGCCGCCGTCCTCCTCCTCTTCCTCCTCCTCCTCGCGGTAGCGCTTCCGCAGGGCCTCCCCGAAGGACGCGCTGCGCGGTGCACCAATCTGCGACGTCTCGTGTCCAACATCCACCAGCAGCGAGTCGAGCGTGACGGACGCATTGCCGCTGCCGCCGCCGGTGTGGCCGTTGCTGTCGTGTTTGTCGATGAACGGATCCACCACCACTTCGGCAGCGTCAGGGAGCGGCACAGGCGCGACGGGCTGAGCTGTTGTGCAGAAGCGGTTGGAGGCTGCACGTTGGGGCTCCGTAACGGTGACGATAACAGGTGGAGACACACGCCTAGCGTTGCTGCTGCTGCTGCTACTGCTACCATCGCCGCCGATGTTGCTGCTGACGGTCGCCGGCGTCGGTGAGGACGTTTTTACTACAGGTCCGCGCTTTGCCGGGCTCGTTGCCGTATTCCCGCTCGGCACCAGCTGCTGCTGATGCTGCTGTTTCGGTGGCGGGTGCGAGTGTGTCGCTTCCCGGGCGTCGGCCACCATCTCCGACGACTGCGAGTCGCCCAGGACAAGGGTGTTGGTGCAAAGTCCCACCGGTGGGAACGGCGCCGCCGGGTTCGCCAGCGGCATCATCGTTGTCTTGGCGGACGCACTGAACGGATTTTTCGGCTTCCCGGTGGAAGCAGGTGGAGGAGGCGGGCTATTGCTGTTGCGGCCATTCCCGGCCGCTTTGCTAAGCAGGTTTGTTGGCTTCACAGCAGCAGCAGNAGCAGTTGTAGTAGTAGTGGTGGTGGTGGTGGTGGTAGGAATCGTGTTGTTGCGGCTTTGTTCGTTCCCGGTCGCCATGCTGGACGGGTTTGTCGATTTCGCAGGGGAAGGAAACAATGTGCCGTTGCCCTTGGTGGGCGTCGTTGAAAGCTCAAGCGACCGTCTTGTCGGTGTGGGCTCTTGCTGGTCCGCAAATGTCATGTGCCGCCGCCGTGGACTTGCCGCCGCCGCCGCCGCACTACCAGCAGCGGCTGCTGCTGTTGTTGCCGTTGCTGCTTTCTTTTCATCATCATCGTCTCCTACAAACGTCACCTTCTTGGGCGAGGGCGCCAGCGCTCTTCCTGGATCACTGCTGTTGTTGGCAGTGGTAGTGGTGCTGGTGGTGGTGGTGGTGGCGTTAGTGGGGGTCACATTCTCTTTTGCCAGCAGCTTCCGCAGAAGCAAGTCGCGTTCACGGTCGCTGGCGACGGTGCCCTCAAGCGGCAGGGGGCAGCGGCGCTTTTTCTTCGCCTTCACGCGCACCTCGAGCAGTGAGATCAGCTTCTGCACGAGTTGCCCGTACCCCTGCGCGTTGGCCTCCTTAGCGCACACATCGATGTTGTCCCGCAGCTCGAGGTATGTGGCGAGGTCCAGGGCGCGCGTCGTCTGCTGCTCCTTCAGCGCGCTGGAGAAGAGCTCCAGTATCTTCTTGTCGTGTGCCGCGTCGTGCTTCGCGATGGTGGCGGTGTAGAAGGTGCTGTGCCGCTTCAGCTCATCGGTGCGGGTCTCGCGCCGCAGCAGGTGGTCCCACGTCACCATCTCCCGCTCCGTGCCGGAGCGCGTGAGCGGGAGAAAGAGCCGCACGCGCTCCGTTGGCAGGCCGCTCGCGACCGCTGCTGGGTACGGCGGGTCGTTCTTGGACGAGCGGTACGCGAGCACCGCCTCGTCGCTGACGCCCCATATCCACAGGTTGAAGGACTGGTCGGCGAGGCAGCGCGGGTCGAGCACCGGCACCCAGCCGCCGCCCCAGTTGAGCGTGAGCATCCGCAGCACGCCGGCGGTGTCAGCGATGTGCA
>NW_008826529.1:0-323 GCF_000691245.1 Trypanosoma grayi
AGTGCCAAGGCGGCGAAGGTGAATGCGGCCTACCCCGGCTATGTGCGCACCGACATGTCGTTCAACACCCCCGAGGCACCGATGGAGCCGGACGAGGGCGCGGAGACGACTGTCTACCTCGCCACGCTGCCGCCCGACGGCCCCTCCGGTGGCTTTTTCCACAAGAAGGAACGGCTCGACTGGTGACGAATGTGGGCAACTGCGTTTGTTAACGCGAACCGCGTTCGCTCTCTTTGCTGCGGCCCTGGGGGCTGTGGGGGGTGACGTGGGTTGTCTTCCAGCAGCTATCACTCATGCGCAACACGCTGCCACTGCGCACACAC
>NW_008826529.1:421-6809 GCF_000691245.1 Trypanosoma grayi
CGTGGTTCTCTGTTGTGACTGTCTATTTTCACTCTGTTCTCTTCCACTCTCTCTCTCTCTCTCTCTCTGTGCCCCGTTTTTGTGTTGTCGCGACCCAGCGAGGGATTTGCTCAGCTGCTGGGGAGGGGGGGCCTTGATGCGTGGCGAGCACACTGTTGTGGTGCGCACGAAGATCCTCCCCGAGGAGGAGGAGGAAGAGATCCACGTGTTTGCAGCAAAGCCGGCTGCAGCGCCGCAACCTGCACCAAAGATTCCTGATAATGATGATGATGATGACGATGAAGATTGCATCGCCTACGTTGCTCACACGAGTGCGCCAGTAAATGTCGCCACCGCTCGCTCAGTCTCGCTGAAGCGGCCGCGCAGCAGCACGGAGGAGTCTGCGGCGGCCGCTCTCGACGCAGAGGCGGGGGAGTTTCTGCCCGACGACACGGACAACCCACACGATCGCACGGCTTATGAGCGATGGAAAGCACGCGATGCCGTACGACCTAAGAAGTTGTTGCTGGGATGAGTACGTGTACTATTGAATGATCCCCGTTTCCCATTGCGTTTGTTGTGGCTGCTCCCTTCCCAGCCGCACTGCTGAGCTGTGAGCATGTGGCCCACTCTTTTCTTTCCCTGTTTTTATCTTGGGTTGTGCCTATACGGGGGCTGCTGCTGGCGCTGCAGGGACGACCTCATCTTTTTAAGCATTTCCGCTGGCCATGTCGTGGCCGTCGTGGGTGCTGAATGAGGCGAATCGGCAGCTTCAGCACCGCATAGACCGCGACGCCGATGAGCTCCGCAAGAAGACCGCGGAGACGGTGTCGCAGCGGGAGGTCGTTGCCCTGCTGCGGAAGAACTTGGCACAGGTGAAGCGCCACGTAGAGTCCCGAGAGCGAGCCGCCGCCGAGGCGCAGGAACAGCTGCGCTCCGAGGACGATGATGCACAGGCGCTGCAGCGGGAGGAGGCCCACCGCCGCGCGGAGCTCCATACGCTGCAGCGGCGCCACGAGGAGCTGAGCGGGCTGGTGTCTAGCTCAGCATCTGTGTTGCAGGCCAAAGCGAATGCGCTGAAACAGGAGCAGGCCGCAGCAGAGGCGCTGGAAGAGGCGGCGCTGGAGCTATCCGGTATCCAGGCATCGCGTAAGAACACACAGGAGACACAGAAGGAAGTGGAGCGACAGCGCCTGCGCGTGGAGAGGGTGCAGGAGTCACTGGCGAAGATGCACGCGACGCTTCGCTCTGCGCAGACAGTGTTGCAGCTCGAGCAGGAGGATCATGCGCAGGTGCAGAGGGAACTGGCGGCGCTGCGACGGGATATCGAGCGAGGAAGGCAGGACAGGGCGGAGTCTTCCTTGACGGTGGCGCACCTGCAGCAGGCGATCATGGCATGCGAGGCGCAAACGGCGACAAACGCGGAGGCTTACGCAAGCGGAGCGCTCGCGGTGAAGGCGCAACGTGACCTCTTGCAGCAACTCCAGCTGAAGCGCAACGAACTGCGGACACAGCTGCAGGTTGACACTAAGAGGCTCGACAGCCGCACAAGGCAACAAAGCAATCTTACCGCCCAACTGCACGCTGCTTCTGCTGACGCACATCGTCTGGATGACGACACAGCAGCGCTGCGGCGACAGCTCGCCGCTCAGTGTGACGTAAAGCGGCAATTGAAGCTTTCCTGCGACAACGCCTGCGCGCTTCGTGACGAGCGATACGCGAGGCTGCAGCAGCTGCTCCTGCGCTCGAGAGAACTCGCAGAACTCATGAGAGAGGCACAGATGGACGACAATGTTGCCAGATCAACACGGCATTTGGAGGGCATGCGGGCCTCGCTGCTACACAATCTCCAATATCTGGACGGACGGTGCGAACGCGTTCAGGCGGCGACCGTAACATGCCTCTCTAGCCTCCTACAGGAGGGCCGTACCTCTGAGGAGTTGAACAATAGCATCACCAAAGTGAGGAAGATGCTTGCAGCCGTTGAACGTGACAGTGTGACGCAGCGGCAGACACGCGAAAGGCATCAGGACCACCTTAACGCTTTGGAGGCGCGGCTCCAAGCGATGCAGCAGAGGTTGGAGCAGGCGCGCGGTGCCGCTCGGGAGTGGCAACAACACGAGCTAGCCATCATGGAGGATAAAGTGCAGGAGTTGCAGGCACAACTTCGCCAGGCAACGCAGCAAGGATTTTTCCTGCGCCGGGAAATTACACCGCTGCAGTGCGCCCTGAACGCGCAGCAGAGGTTGTTGGACGGTGCAAAGGGAGGATTGACCGCGTTGAAAGAGGCGGCTGCACACCGAGGGGCAGAGCTGCAAGGTCTGGAAGCAGAAGGCGCATCTCTTTCGGAAGAGAAACAGGTGGCTCTTCTGCGCCACTCGGAGGCAGCGTTTCAGCTGCGCGCCTCCCGCCAAGTGGCGGAGTCGCACGTGGACTTATTGCGCGGGGCGGCGAGCCTTGAGGACATCATCCGCGGGCAGGCGCTCGTGGCGGAGGAGGCGCTACTCGCGGACATGAGAAACGCAGTAGTGGAGCTCCATCTCGTGCGTAAGGCACATACCGGGAAGCAGGCGGAGCTGCGGCGATGCCAGGGCCAGTTGCAGCTACTGAAGTGCCGCTACCAAAGTGTCATGGAGTCGATGGGCCGCAGCCTCGCTGCGGCAGGGGGCTCTGACAAGGATGAGCCACTCGTCACATCCAGCAGCAGCACAACCCCGGAGGCCCTGCACGCGAGGTGCATTCTTCATTCTTCAATGACGCGAGAGCAACTGCGTGAGCGGGGGAACCAACTTGACGCGCGCATCGTCTTCCTCGAGCGGGAAACACGCACTCTGCGGAAGACGTTCCAAGCGTTACGGGCAGGCGGAGGAGGGTGCGGCGTCGCTGCTGCTACTGCTGCTGCTGGGCCGCTCGTGCAGTCGGCAGTGGGGCAAGAGGCGCTTCTGCTGCGCGAGGGTGTGGAGGGCAGCCGACGCGCAGTGCATGCGGAAGTTTGCCGCATGGAAGAAGTCATACGCACGCTGCAGGCGCGTAGGCAGGACCTCACCCATCGCCACAAGGATGCCATCCGACGGTTGGGTGAGCTGCGAGCACTTAAGACAAGCCGCGAGTCAGCTGTGCGGCGCCTGAGGGCACAACTGAAGCGAACGCAACAGAGCGGGGGGAAAAGGCTTCAGCAGTTCGGCATGCGTGGTCATTGAGAGGAGAAAAACCCGAACTCAAAGGACAATGCTTTTTTTTTTTTTGGGAGATCTGAGAGGAGAGGAGATGAAATGAGAACTTTTTTTTTTCATGGGAGGCCAGCTTCCCAATGACTGGGACCTGTTCTTGCACTAATTCTGGTGGTACTTCTGATTGGCGTTTTGTAACCCCCAAAATATCTAAGAAAGGAAGAAACGAAAACAGCGAACGTGCAAAGACAACCACAGACCCACACATGCTTGCGATTATAGTTGCTTCTGTGTTTGTTGGTGTGGCAATGGCCGGGGTGCTGATAGCAATGCTTATTGAATTTCGACGGGTGCGTGCAGCGCGGCTTCGGGAAAGCGTGATATACGACGTTGAGCGCAGGCGGACTGAACGAGTCCGGGTGCGACATCCGGAGGCGCTTCCGCACGAAACGCCGTCGTACCCCGACGTCGTCAACGCCTACGCCCTCATCCCGAAGAGTCAGATACGGCTGCTGAACGGGGCCAGCGCACAGCCGGGGACTGGGAACGAGGAGGGGGAGGAGATGTCAACTGTGGTACAGGACATGGAGGATGAGGAAGAGGATGAATGCACGCTGCATTCCCTCTGCTCTCGCAGCAAAGGAGGGGGTGAAGGCACGTGGGGGCTTGATGCCTCTGGGAACTCATCCGTGTTCTTGCCACCGCACCTCGGCAAAGCGGCATCAATCCATGCGAACGGTGGCCGCTTTAGGGAGAGCATCACCCTCCTGCGCAAGCTATCGTCGCACATCATCTTCGGTAGGGCAAGTTATATGCCGCGGGAAGAAAATGATGTGGACGAACACGATGAGCACCTCCTTGTGGACCTGCCTGGCATTGCCACCGTGGAAACTGACTCGCGCTCATCGTGTATCACAAGCTCGCTGACATTAGGAAATCCGGACTAGGTAGAGGCGGCATCCCGCGCTCACGCCTACAAAGAGGAGAGAACGGAGGAGGGATGAATGGAGACTAGCTACGGCAACCGCAGAAGTTGCCCCACTCTTCCTCACCTCACTCTATATAGTTATTGCAATTTTTATACGTGCTTCTTTCTGGCAAAAAAAAAACATGTTGTCTTTGTTGCTGCTGTGTTTCCGTTTTTCGTCTTTTTTTTCTCTGTGGCAGGTGGGATACGCACGCCTTCAACGTGTGCTTATCCCCACCACCCACTTTGCATACGCGTTGAAGCCTTTAAATACGTACGATTACAGGGGCACATCGCCACTATAAGAATGATCTACAACTCGGTTCTTTCCACTCTTAACGGCTGCGACTGAGTTGGTGCTTCCCAGCTTTGTATCTCTTCTTTAGGTTCCCACCTGAATGACTTTGTGGAACGAAGCGCATGCCAAGTGTGTTTCTTGGGGGGAGTGCGGTTGCGGTGGCGTTCCTGCTAATGCACATATTTTTTCCCCGCTCTCTTCTGCTGAAATCTGAATCCTTTCTTGATGGCTATGAAGTAGACAAGAAAATAGATTGGCAATCTCGGAGTGTCTCCTTCGTGGAGTCATGAAACCGTTGCTTCGATCCATGCCATTTTGTTCATAATTATATAGGAAGGATATTGGAACGAAGAACTCCCGTTTCGCTTCCCATTCGGGTCTCCGTTTTGGGATGGTAAGATGCTTACTGCAGGAGCCACCGTTTCACCATTGTGCTTGCTTTATTTAAAACGCACTTGACTGCTCATAACGCTGCTTTATTTGTGCTGCCTGACTGCGTGTTTTCGCAGGCACAAGGGAGCAACAGTCTATACCAACTAGAGACCTGATTGCTTTTGTAGGACGCCACGTCTGACTTGGGATTTGCTGCACTCGCGGTGACGTGCCGGCATCTGCGCCTCACAACACAAGGAATAAGGCCGCGCGCCACCCGGGCGGACGCTTATACTCCTTTGCTTTCTGTGCCATCCAAATTGCGGGGTGCGTTTCTTTCATGAAACCCCTTCTTAAGGGTTTTGTTTCGCCCATTATTTTCGGAGGTGCCTCCGACACGTGGCTATCAATTGAGTAGGGGATGTTGTAGCCGCTCTTCCAACTCCTCGCTAGAAGATGCTGTGCACGTCTTTACCAACGCGTGCTGCAGTATGGGATAGTTGTCGTTCGTGGTAACGGCTCTCCCCAAGACGCGCGTAGACTCTGCTTCGGAAAAGATGCCATGATGTTGAGACTCGAGGAGACACGGGTTTCCAGATGGCTGATACATGTGGTCAGACTCCTGGGATTTGAGTTTTCTTAGCGCTGCCAAACTATAAAGAGCATCAAACCAAGAATGTCTCTGATGGGACGGGTCTAGAGTGGGGTTCCTGACAGGTAGCTTGACAAAGGCTGTGGCTGAAAGTGCAAAGATGGGAGCACACCCAGGTTACCGTAGTGGTGCCCTACCACCCTATGAAGGACTGCTTCTAAGACCAGTGAGGATGTGTGACAACAATCTCACGGTGTAGGCACTGACAGAAAAGTGTTTTATGGGGGATGAAAAACATGGACCAAGTTGCATCTGCGGACTGCACATCAGGATACTCCTTCTGCTGTGCTACCTACTCTACAACGTGCGGAATGAGGCTGAACTGACAGCGGTGCTGAAGATGACTGTGGGTGTGGCACACAACCTGTATTTGTTTGGCTTCCGGATGGGGGCTGCTACTACTGCAGACGTAAGTTGTGGGCTTAAGAGGTGGGTGGATGTAAACCAAAAAAACATACACTGGATGCGCATTGCTATCTGCGGATGGGGCGTGACGACTGTTGGGCATCATTGGCTGATAGTGCACCAGTGACGTGATGCAAGCAACACTGACGAGGGAATGAAAGGGTTGCTGGGGGTGATGGGTGACTCTTTGTTGTGCCGATGCTCCTTGACGTGGCGTGAAATGACACAATAAAAAGAGATTATGAGCAGGTGTGTAAAGCACTTGACTGGCAGGGGCAATGCTTTGCTGTGAACGTTCCTCTGTGTTCTCCTGGTGTGCGGAGTCGCAGGGATCCAATGCTCAATTTATGGTTGCTAGGAGGTTCTGCTTTATGCAAAAGGAAGAACATGACATTCGGAATCATCTTGATGTTGGCGGAAACACATGACGCTGTGTGAGGTGTGATGCCTTTGGATGGTCATTAAGATATGTGTGTGTGTGTGTGCTTTTGTCTTTTGAATTCCTCCGGAGGGAAGCAAGTCTAGTTGAGTGGGAAAGTGTGTTG
>NW_008826530.1:0-837 GCF_000691245.1 Trypanosoma grayi
CAGCGGGGGCAGGGGCGAAGGCCAAAACAAAACAAAAGGGCGGCGGCGATCGGAACCGCAGACGCCGCGTGCTTCACACGCCCCACTGGTCTCTCTCCCGCTGCGTGCGCGTTGCCAGCGTAGCCGCGGGTGAACGCAAAAATAAAAAACGAAAAAAAAAAAAGAAACAAATCAAGATGAGTAATGAACGCCTTCCGCCCCTTTGCCGCCTCAGCTTTTTTATTAAGAAAAGAATTGATATCTTCTCTGTCTCCTTCTCGTGGCTTCTGTACGACGTGTCCGACGGCGGCACTTACATCCATACATAAATACACACACCGGGATGAAAAGCATGGAGATTCTTTTTTTTTGTGTTTTGTTTGTTTTATTGTGTTTTTTTTTCCCTTTATTTTCCACACCGACCTCCGCCCTCTATCTAAACCTATTTTTCTCTCTTTCATTCCCTTTTTTTTCTTCGTGTTTCTTTCATTCCTGTTCGCTTGGCCCGCCTCTTCTCCCCGCACCGAGAAGGGGAAAGAGGAGGGACGAGTGGAGCCGGCGGCGGGGGTAGGGGCGTGTGGGATCGTTGGCACAGGAGGATGTGTGGACCGTGCCCCCAACTACTTGCGTTTTTGCGTTCACTCACTCGCGCACGTACTTTCTCTTTTGCCCTCCCGCTCCCGCTCCCGCTCAATGTTTTTTATTTTACTTTGCCTTCTTTCTTTCTCTCCCGCTGTTCTCTCCTTCTGTCTCGCCCTTCCACTCCAGAGTGCACTTTTGTTCTTCCTCCCTTCGCCGCGGGTCCGACAGCAACGAGCGACAACCACATCCCCATCATTTTTGTCATCGGGCCGCCTC
>NW_008826530.1:944-6803 GCF_000691245.1 Trypanosoma grayi
TGTGTGTGTGTGTGTGTGCTGGCGACTCTTGCGGGTTTTGCACTCGCCACCCCCTCATTGTTTCACGGCAGTCCGTGCGGGGTGTACCTCCCCCCTTGGTGGCTTCGTGCCGCGCCGACGCAGAGATCGAAACAAAAAGAAAACGGTTGGGGGAAAGAGGGAAATAGGGGGGTGTAATCACACACACACACACACACACACACCCACACACACACACAGACACAGACACACCATCACACAAGAAAACATACATAAACGTGCACATGGAAAACAGGAAGGAAGAAAGAAAAAGAAAACGGAGTGGAAGCGTTTGCTCTGTCAATGACCACTAGACTCAGCAAGTGGTGCGACTGACACCTGCTTCACTGGCCTTCTTTGATTTTTTGCACGCTGGGGTGTACGCGTCCCTTGTCAGGCACATGCATAGACCCGACGACACACCTCTTTTGCTTCACTTTTTTTTTTGGTTTTAGTGCCATTGGATTAGCCAATCGTGTAGAGCAGAGTAAAGGGCAAGGAGCGTGTGACCACACACATTCACACTTGCAAAGAGGGAAACAAAAACAAAAGCCTGAGCGGNGTGTAGAGCAGAGTAAAGGGCAAGGAGCGTGTGACCACACACATTCACACTTGCAAAGAGGGAAACAAAAACAAAAGCCTGAGCGGGTAGGACTGATTTATAGACTTTAATTCTCTGAAGCAAGGGGTGACAAATAAAACAAAGGAGGCAGCGTGGTGACAGGTGTGTATAATGGCTTCACAGGAAAAACATTCCGATGCTGACACTCTCCCGCTGGACGCATCACCATTTGCACAGCATTCTAGTAGTAATCACAACGGTGCGTCTGCCACAGCGATGTGGGGTGATCTTACCGGCACCGCAGATGTGGCCAACGAACCTCAGACTGATGACTCCACCACCAACGTTTTACGTAGCTTTTACAAAAGTGCGTTTGACTTTCCCGATTTGAGTAGCTCGCTCGCCGACGGTGCACCCGAGGCGCCCACTAAACCTCTGCGTTGTAGCCCATTTTCCCAGCTTGCCACCTGTGCAGTTCCATCTGCAATTGCCGGCACAGGTGGTGTCCCCACCGCTCCTTCATCTGCCTCCAGCGATGGTATGCAAAGTGTGCCAGTTGTGGGCAGCAGGTGGTGTGACACCGGCACTGGGAACTTGCCATCAATGGTTGTATCGGATGTGACGTTTTCTCCAAAGGACAATGGAGCACCCAAATTGAAGTGTAACAATCATGACAACGTCAAGGTCGCTTCACTTTCTGGAGGTTTTGTGCACGTGGGGCCTGTCATGATGCATGCCAGGCCATCACTTGGGCAGAAAATTGCACTACCGGACAATACATCCTCTAGCCCGATAAGAGGTACGCTCGGCATCACCCGTGGGGGCACCAACATTGACCGAAGAGATGGTGTCGCATCACCCGTCTACAACGTTATCGGTGCTCCTCGCCAACCCCCACCCCTGCCACGACACCAAAATGTGTTGGAGACAGTGCATATACTAGAGCGGTACCCAACACAGTCGAAAACCAGTTGTTCAAGCGCGTCACAGGGACTCTCTATCTTATTCAAGAGTGGTTTGGACGACTGCGACAGCATCGTCGGTTGTGGCAACAAAAAGGACGGAAATCATGCATTGGATCAGCATAGATCCGAAAGTATAGAGATGCCTCTTCCCAAGTGCAGCCAGTCTCACAACATGCTCCTACGCAGTCCACAGCAGTCGTTATTGGATATTGATGAATTGGCGCATTCAGAGCGTTCGGGTGCTAACTTCCTCGCCAGCGGTTCTCGTAGAATAGGCAATGCACACGGTGGTCTGCAGGGGGCACTGAAGTATGTGCCGTACAATTTGTCTCCACTCATCGAAGACCCATTACTATCACCTGAAGGGCCCCTAGCAGCCTCTAACAAGGAAATAGATTCGGCGCTACTGCCTATCAACGGTTCAAACTGTGAATTAAGCAAGTGTCAGGTGCTACCTGTGTTCATTCAAATGTTTCCATGCGAACTGCGGGACCGTACTATTATCGTGCTGAATCGTGTTGTTGAGGCTACATGCGGTCCTGACGTCGCCACTGTTGTTGGGATTGAGCCACGCTCCGAGACATCCTTCATTACGCTCGTCCGCACCAATGAGGTATGGCTTTTGATTCACAAGCTGCGGTGTCGTGTGCTGATGGACCGGCACGGCTTCTGGTACGCAGAGAACATGGAACAGTACCTGCGGCTAAAGGAGTACTGCGAGGGCGTGCGGCGGCTTCCGCAGCAGATGCGCCACTTCCAGACAGACGGACTACCGTGCATGCCGTTGGTTGTGGAGCTTTCACGGAGTGTGAACGCTGCGGCGGTGACATCTCCACCGGCCCCCCCATCCTTTGACTCTATCGCCCCGATAGCCACAATGGAGCGCCACCGTGTAAGGTCGCGCCAACGGCAATAACTAGACTTATTGCTGTAGCATTGTATGGGTTCTCGTGGTTTACGAGAGACCCGAGAAGGTGTGAGAGAAAGAAAGGAAATGTGTTTTGTCTTTTTTTTTCTTCACACCAAACAAAAATGAGATGAATGATGGTGCGATGTGCGAGAAAGGGATTGCGGATGATGATCAGCGAGACGGAATGAGTTTGATCAATGACGACGGAATGAGAGTCTCATCGTAATTACATATTGCAAAATAAATGCGATAAAAACGCAGAGAAAATGTAGTCTCACGACAATGCGATCCGGGAGCGCCTTTGCCGTGCAAGCAGACCTTGACACTCTTCCATGTGTTCGGTATTTCTCGTAGTGTCGCTATACATTGTTTTACTATCATGTATATATATATATATATATATATGTGCATGTGTGTATGTCATTATATTTATCCATATATTGGGCTGCACCGCCTTTTCTGCACCTCGGTTCAATTCACATTGTTTGTGTCTTTATTTCGTCCATTCTTTGTACCATTTCATGTCCATCTCTTTTCTCCTTCCTTACTGATTGGCCACTCTGCACGGCGTGCCGATGAGAGGACGAGCGTCATGTGCTTGCGGTGACGGGTGTGACGGCGGGGAGTGCAATCATTCGCCACACGCGCCGCACGGCCCACCTGACCTGCAACTCACGGCAGCGCTGGGTGGGGGGCTGGAAAAGGGGGCGCGAGGGCTTCGCCCTGTGCGGCTGAGCAGTCGACGAAGCGGTGCGCATCACACATGCACGCTTTGTGTGGGCGAGAGAGAGAGAGAGAGAGAGAGAGAGAGAGAGAGTGGGTGATAGGGTGTGGGAGAGAAATAAATAGAGGAAGATGGGAATGCGTGCAGTGAAGAAAGCTATATGCATGCCATCTTTTTTTGACCGGGGTGAAGCGGGTGTTATGTGAAGCAAAAAAAACAAGAAGAGAACACAGAGGGGTGAGAGGCAGCGCGTAAATAGTGAAGGGAATCCGAAGAGCGGAGATGTCTCTTAAGTGAAATTTAGTGCGGCTGCTCTCTGTAGGTATCAACACACAAGTCTACGTTTCTTCTTTTCCCTTCTAGGCTCTGCCCATCTCCTCTTATGAACGGTGCGAGAAAACATCTATTTTCCTTTTGTCTTTTCCTATTTTGTATCTTTTTAGTTCGTTGGGTGCCTCACTTGCTTGGTGTCTTCCATGGGGGTGGTGGAGCTGACGGTGTGTCTGCGCTTGTGGGGAGTGGCGTAACAAAGGCCCCGGCGTTCCGTTTCCCCCAATCGTTGTTGTGGTCCTTCCTTTCCTTCGCCTCCGTTTCCCCCCCCCCCCCNCCCCCCCCCCCTTTCCCAGTGTCTGTTTTTCCGCTGTTAATCCGAGGAGTAGGGAGATATGAAGACACACAAAAGAAAACTCCCTCCGCAACTGGATGAAGAAAAAATGGCTTTTGGGTGATTATAGTGCGTCTGCGCAATGGCGATGGGAATCCTTATGACAGCATCGGCCGCTTCCCCTTTCTCATGCGCTGTGTGAAAATGTGCTTAACCAGGCAAATTAAGAAATCACAAAAATAGGGAACTGAGAAACTTAAGGCTGCCGCAGTGAAAACAGGAGCGGGGGGGTATGTGTTGTGTAAATTGCGCTCTCTTGTGTCTTATTTTTTTCTGTGTGAGGCGCCGTGTATTTCCTTGGGTGCCTTCTCTTTTTTTCAGCCACTGTAATCACAAGTTTCCCCATGCGTGAGGAAGGCGACGGTGTGAGAGAGAAAGAGGTGGTATGTGCAAGTAAACCTGTTTTCTTCGCAACCATTCCATCAGGTTGCTTTGACGATGTACCTGGCGACAGGAGCCTTGAGTTCCATCCGTCTTGCTGCGCAATAGTGTTCTGTCCTGTCATGATTTGTATCGTGTTAAACAATGTTTTTATCGATAGTGAACCTAAAGCTCAACACGAACAACAAAGAAATAAACTAAACAAGAACAACAACTGAAAGAAACTATAAAGATGACCAAACGTCCTCGCACAGAAAGTGATATGTCCGGGTTTGTGGAATCCTGCGTCAATTACACGACCAATGTTCGGTTTACCGACGACGCTGCATACAAGCAAAGCCACACATCGGGCCTCTCATCGCCTTTCGCCGTCCTCATCGGCACCCACGCGCAGCTGAGGGATCCTGGGGTAAAGCAGCTCCCATTCTACTGCCCGGCTGTCGCAGAAGCTATTGAGCGCGTGAACGAAGGTTGTACGTTTGGGGTGCTCGCGGAGGGCATTAAAAACAAGGATAACGCAAAGTTTGTGCGCGTGATGGTTGGCGAGGTACCGTCCAAGGCTTCACGTACCAACTGCCCTGCCCGACCTGACGTGATTGCCTCGATCGTGACAGCCGCGCTGGGGGAAGTGAAGGGTGGCAACACTACAGTAGACGTTTTCGTGCGCTCTACTTCTGCGGTTGCAGTTGCAGTTGCGGTGGCGCGTGGCTGCACGCACAACTTCTCCGCCAAGGAGGGCTTGGCAGCGAAGGCGTACTATGACAGCTCCCTTCACATCGAAGTTGTGTTCCCAACTGCTCCTAACCCATCACCGAAAGAATTGACCGTCATTGCGACCTCCACGCAGCTCTGCCAGCGCCTCGTGGACGCCCCAACAAATCTGCTGAACACTGCCACATTTACAGAGATCGCGCAGGGCTATGCCAAAACCCTGGGATGCGCCATTGACGTCGTTTGCGGTGAGGAGCTGCGCGATCGTGGCTACGGTGGTATCTATTCGGTGGGGAAAGGCGCACCTGAGGCGCCACGCCTCGTCACGCTGTCGTACGCACCCAAGGATGGAGCGAAGAAGAAGGTTGCACTGGTCGGAAAAGGCATTGTGTATGACTGCGGCGGCCTGTCGCTGAAACCGTCTAACTTTATGACCGGGATGAAGTGTGACATGGGAGGTGCTGCGGCAGTCTTCTGCGGCTTCATCACCGCCGTGCGCCTGCAGCAACCAGTTCAGCTGAGCTGCACGCTGTGCTTGGCGGAGAATGCGATTGGGCCTCATTCTTATCGCAATGACGATATTCTGGTGATGAAGTCTGGCAAGACGGTGGAGGTGAACAACACTGATGCGGAGGGCCGCATAGTGCTTGGTGACGGTGTCTTTCACGCGACGAGCGAGCTTGCATTCACGCCTGATATTCTCGTAGATATGGCGACTCTGACGGGAGCCCAAGGTATTGCCACAGGACGCAAACACGCAGGCATCTTTGCGAACGATGGCGATGCAGAGGCTGCTTTCCTGAAGGCGGGCATAGTGACTGGCGAAACGTGCTTCCCGGTGCTGTACTGCCCAGAATACCACATGCCGGAGTTCGCCAGCCCTATTGCCGACATGCGCAACTTGATGGAGGCGACAAACAACGC
>NW_008826531.1:0-6794 GCF_000691245.1 Trypanosoma grayi
CGCCGCCGCTGCCGCCTTCGCCGGTCGTGCTGCTCGCCGCCCGATCGTCTGCCTCCGGCAGCACGGCAAGCAGAGACGAGGCAGCTCTCCCGTCAGCACCACCCTCGCGATGGGAGCAAACAAAGGGACCGCGCCAACAGGCGGGTCCGGCCCAGCCGCCACGCTCGCGCGGCCCGAACTCCGGCACGATGATGGTGGTGGACGTGGAGGCGGATCGTGCGAGCATGTCGACGAGCGGGGCGCCACGACAAAACGTCCTGAGCGGCGACACGCAGCGGCCGCGCGTGGCTTACTCTGCTCAAGACTCTCGTGAACCCTCAGCCCGTATTGGCCAGCCAAGCTTGCGGAGCACAAGGCTGGAAGATAGCGCCCCGCAAGATAGACCGACGCGTAATGGCAGTGGTAGAGAGAGTGGAGAGTCGACGAGGCGACCGATGAGCCCTCCGCCGGAAGGTCAACAACAGCAACAACGACACCAACAACAAAAGAAGCAACAGTTTGTTGTGCAAAGTGCTTTTACACAGAGAAATCCGTTCCGCCGCCAAACCTTTGAGAACTTCTGTTGCTCCCCGGATTATCGTGTGCCGCCTGGTTTCTCTATTTACCAGGACGATTCGAACGTATGGAAAGGTTACCAACGCGCCTCAGAGAGTGGGATCTGCGGCCAACGCGCCTCAGAAGACTCCTCAGGGGGCCATCAAAGCCTATCTTCCGTGTATCTTGCTGCTGGCCCCGCACTTGGGGTGCTACAGAGAGGTGATTGGTTTCTCAAGTGGACACGGCAGGGGAAGGTGCATGAGCGGTACGTCTGGCTTGATGCAGAGCGCGGTACGCTGGTTTGGGGCCCAGGTCCTCGTCCGTCTCTAATGCTTTTCTCGCAGCTCAAGCTCAGTCGCGTAATGGACCTTCGCCCGGATTGCCTGTTCGATCAGGCGACGCAGCGCACTTTTTACCGCCTCTTCTTCGTGACCGAGGAACGCACCATTGTGTTCGCCACGGAGGTGCGTGACAAATTCGACGCCTGGTTCGATGTGTTGATCAAGATCACGTCTGCCAGCGGCGCTCCGCAGCTGTGGGGAGAACTGTGGGGCACCTCAGGCGCCGAAGTGGCGCAGAAGGAGTGGTCTTCGCGCTTTAGTCCGCTGCACGCCGTCCTGCATGGCTACGGGGCGGCGGCGGGGCCCATGGCGAATGCCACTGCGCTTGGTGGGGCCCGTGGGCGAGTGCTGCCCAGCGATTAGCGAAGTGACATGACACACGAGCGAATGAAGTCAGATGCACCGAGAAGAAAGCAACAAGGAAAATAACAATGAAGAAGGACTAGAGGGTGGGGAAGGGGGAGATGGGATGCGTGGTGATGGTGGGATGCCATTTGGTCTCTTTTCATATGTCATGTATTTTAATTCCTTGTCCATTTGGCCCTCCTCACGCAGCCGTTCCAATTTTCTTGAGTTCGTGCCCATTCGAATGGGTGCCTTCCCCCTTTTTTTTTCTTAGAAAATTTATTCGTGTTTGCTTGCTTCTCCCTGTTCGGATTTCCTTGTTGCAGAATCTCGTGAGGAGTCTACCGAACAAATACCGAGTTCAACTGGGCCGAGTGGACAGTTCCCTCTTGTACTGTATGACGTTCCTTCTTTCTTTTTTGCCTTGCTGTTGCTGCCGCTGCTGCCGTCGTTGTCGTGTGCTCTTGTTTCTATATTTCTCCATGCTTTCTTCGTCCTTCACGGAGGATCACGTATAGGGTATCGAATAATAATCCCAGGGGAGCGGAACGGGAAGGACGTCTTGTACGGATAGTGGTTGAAGGAACGACAAAGGCGTACGCAGGAAAGACGGAATATGGCGACATCAGACGCTGAAGACGAGCGTGAGTACATACTCCTGCGGGACTTTGGCGGCCACGACGCCAAGAAGGATCCGGACCCGAGCGGGTACTACGCGGCTCTCGGGGTATCACAGAATGCGTCACAAACACAAATTCGACGGGCCTTCCTGCATCTGAGTCAGAGCTACCACACAGACAAACACAGCGGTGACACAGAGGATGTACAGCAGTTGATGAACGAGCGGTTTCAGAAACTCCAGGAGGCGTACACGGTGCTGTCTGACGAGAAGCAACGCGTGGCGTATGATATAAGTGGGGAGCAGGGTGTTAACCGATTAGCCCTCATTCCTCAGAATGTAAACCGACGTGAGGACATTGCGCACTACTTGAGTACGCTGGAGCGAGAAGCGGAACTGCGTGGATTGGCAAAGATGCTTTCGGCGACATCAAGCATGACAGTGACGTACTCCATTGCACACTTCTTCCTCCCCAGGGTGGTCAGCTCCGTTCCTGCACTACCTCATTCAGAAGAAAAGGCGGACGACACCGGCATGGGCCCTCCCAATGAGGCTTCGAATGAGGAGACTCAGGCTGCAGCGAGCAATGCTGTGTCAGAGGCATCGGAGCGGGAGAGCACTGGCGCTGATGTTGCGACGCCGCAGCTGAAGTCAGAGGTTATGGTGGCGAAGGAGGTTGAGATTGACGGACGCCACCAGATTGTGCTCGTCCCTAATGAGGGGATGCAAGCAAAGCTTCGGGAACAGATCGTGAGGGCGTCGGGGGGCAACAACAACGTTAATGATGCTGCTGCTCCTTCTTCTCCTTCTGCCGTTGCCACTTCTGTGGGTCGTCACCTACGAAAAACGCCTGCAGGTCGTGCGCAGCTCTCACTCATGGAGAAGGCGATGCTGGCGGCAGTGCCCAGGCGAATTAACTTTAGGCACTCGTTCCAGCATGTTGTGACGCCGACGCTTGGGGTGTGGATTCAGACGACGGCCTCCCAAGAAGGGAACCGAGCGCGGGTAGGCTGTAAGACAATCATGGAGTACCAACCTGACGATATCAACATGTACGCCTGCGCGTGCAACGTGTCTGTGAAATGGCTAAAGATATCCTTTATTCGAAAACGTGTACTCAACGTGATGTGGACGCTCAAGACAAAGTTGGTTGCCCTTGACGGTGTGAATCTGTTGAGGAAGTTTGAATTATCCCTAGATCGGCGGCTATCGTCTATGTACACGTTGCAAAACTCCTGGGTAATGTCTCTAAGAGATCACGGCCTCTTCAAGACCGGTATCTTTGGAGGCAGTGTGGATGGCGTGAAGAGGGGTATATACACCTTCATTGGCTACAACAATCTGGGCGTTCACATGTACGATGAGAGACCCATTGTGTACGGTGATAGTGACGCGGAGAAGGAGGACGCCGCACAAGGACGCGTGCTCACGACCTTTGGGTTGATGGGTGCCACGTTGAACCTTCGTTACGGTATTGAGGCATGGTACTTTTTCAGCAAGTGGCAGCACTTTGGCATCGGCTTCTCTACCTTGGCGCCGATGTCAAGTTACTTTTCAACGTACAACGCCCGCCACCCTGGATTCATGACGATCCAGGAAATTTCACTGCTCTACGCGCGCGGTGAGCGCCGCATTAGCATTCCCATTGTAGTGTTCGCCTCGCAGAGGCTTCAGATGGCGCTGATGTGGGCTGCAGCGCCATACGTACTGTATCGTGTTGCACGGATCGTATGGCGGCCCTTCCAGCGCGGGCGGATAGTTGCGCGCTACCGGCAGGAGCGTCTGCGGCACCAGCCAGAGATGGATGTGGCGCGGATGCGGACTGCACATGAACAGAGGGCGTTGGAGCACAGCGTCATGCGAAACCGCCTGCGGGAGGAAAGTATCGCTGGCCTCGTTATCATCAACGCGAAGTACGGCGTACTGAACCCCCGCTACCCGGAGGCGCTGCAGCTGCAGCCAAGAAGCGCGGCGGTGAAGGCGCCGTGGTGGCGGCGCTGGTGGGCGAAGAAGTCCGAGCCGACGACAGCACCTTCGGCACAGGCGGAAGGTGCGGCTGCTGAAGGAGCCGGCGATGTCTCCTCGATTGTTGTGTTGGACGTGACGGCCGCACTTCAGAATTTTGTGCAGGACTCGAAGCTGGTTTTGCCAAGGGGGTCTAAGAGCAAACTCGTTGGGTTCACCGACCCCGACCCATTCACAGCGGAACGGAAAGAGCTAGTAATTGTGTATTGGTTCCAGCGGAAGCGGCACACCGTTACAGTGAGCGACGAAGATGAAGTGGAGCTTCCGCGGCGCGAGCACCTGATTGATTGATTGATTGATAAGCCATCCTCCATTGATGAGGGGAGGAGCGAGTGGGGAAGTATACATACATGCGAATCAAATCACACACACACACACACACACAGACATGCTCGTGCACGCTTTTTATAGCATCTTAAAAGATAGAATGTAGCGATGGAAAGGGATGGTTCGCCTATCCTCCCTCTCTCGCTCATTTCTTTACATACTCAACAATGCAACAACAAAGACATCAAACAAAAAAAAAAAAGAACCTCTTCTTTCACCCAATGTGTTAGCGCCTGCTCTTCCAAACTTGCGTTTGTTTTTCCCTCATGTTATCCTCTTCTTTTTTTTTTTTCGGGGTGGGGGGGGNNNGTTTGTGGCCAAACAAACAAAAAAAGTTTTTCTTTTTTTTTGTTTGGCTTCTTCGCCGCAGATCAGCGATTCGTTACGGGGCGTATGCTTCGCCCTCGGTTCGTCGCTGCTTCTATTCGCAGGAACGGTAGTCACTGCGCCAACGGTACGCTTGCCCGTGGCGTCTTTCATGCAGCAACTTCATCAACGGCGCGCATCAATGGCGTGCGCCGGTCACTGGCGCTCTTCTCACTGCCCTTGTCTCGCACTGCGCGTGGCTTTGGGCACCTCGTGCGTGAGGTCGACACACACGGCTTCAGAGGCGACATCCATGTGCTGCGGCACAAGAACGCTGCGGCGACGCAGCGGTACGTGGCGGAGGCCCTCGCGTCACCGCAGAATATGATTTTCTGCGGTGCCTACCACACAGGCAAGATGACAATTCTCAAGGCTATTGGCGAGGCCTGCGAGACGCAGCAGAAAAAGGTGGCGTATGTGTCGGCGGATGCACAGCGTGCCTGCCGCTTCGAAGGGCTGCTGCTGTACCACTTTCTTGGACTGCGCTACATGGGCCGTGAGGAGCTTCCCTCACGCGACCAGCTTGACGGCACGTTGGAACGACACGCGCGGCTGTGCGAGGCGACATACGCCGGCTGCGTGCCGAGTTTGCGGACGGTCGACGTGTTGATCCTCGACGCCGTTCATCAAATAGCACCGACCATCATTCTGTCGATGGACACAGTTTGCCGCCAGCTGCGTGGGCGGCCTAATGAGGCGTTCGGTGGCCTCCGCGTGTTTGCTGCAGCAGACTTCTGGCGCCTGTCGGTGCACCCCGGTAGTGACACAGGGGGCTATATCTACCAACTAGACAACTGGGACGAGCTCTTTCCTCGACAGCGTCTGCTGGAGAAGATACACGGCCAGGCCCGGCGGCTCACGGCACTTGTTAACAAGGCGTACTGCGGCCTGCTTACGTCGCAAGATATTGAGGAACTAGAGGTGCGATCGACCAAAGGGAGGCCGACAGCACAGGAAGATGCCGACGACGAAGACGGGGAAAATGCAGACGACGTTGATGTGGGCGCTGCAGACACAACAGCGGCGAGTTCCCTCAAGCCGGACAATGGCAGTGGCAGGCACAGCAGCAGCGGAAGGAGCACATCACTTCCACCACAAGATTTGATTTCTAATGTGGAAACCATCGTGAAGTTTACATCGCGGTTTCCAAAGCAGCCGGCGATCCGTGTGTTGCCGCCTCGCTTCCGCACGCTTAAACGCACGGAGATTGGGAATTACGTTGTTAACATGATGTTGCAGTCCTCCTTACCACAGTCCTTCTGTCTAGTCGATTCCCTCAACCTCGACGTTGGGGCATCGGTCCATCTCCTGTTGGACGCTCCTGCCTCCTTCGGTGTGCCTGCTGGTACCGTTGGCGAGGTGTTGCAGGTGAAGGAGCACGTACTCGTTGTGCACTTCCCATCGGTGCACCGCACGGTGGATGTGCCGCGGATGCGCGTCAGCGTCTACCACTCATTCTACCCAGAGGTGCGCTACGAGTTGCAGCAGTTTCCGCTCTTTCCGCGTCACTGCATCTCGCCAATGAACATTACTGGATACAAGCACACGTACAACGTCCATATTGACTGCAGTCGTCTTGCAGATACTAACGATCTTGGGAACATACTCGCACGTATGCGCTCCTTTGATGACTTTAGCATGCATCGGACACAATCCTTTGTTCGCCTCGATGGGATGGTGCATGAGCCGACGCGCATCTACTACCAACGCATCACCAACCGTCCCATTTCCACCGCGGCAGAGCAGTGGTGCCGCAACTGCAAGTCATATGTGCCAACGGCAGAATTCTACACGCATTGGGACAAATGCATTCGGCATGTGCGGTGGTGCAGCGAGTGTAACACACGGATTCCACTGGAGCGTCTTATTCCACATCAGGAGAAGCACCAGATCGTCCTCTGCATGGACTGCGGCAAGGCTGTGGAATGGCGGCAGTGGGAGGGTCACCGTCTCACGTGCTCTGCTATGATGCGGGAGGTGTCGCCGGAGAATGAGTTCCTGCCGCTCCGCACCCGCCAGCTCGCGCTAGAGATGGGGCTCGACAAGCGTGACTTACACACCATGCGGGCATTCAGCCGTGGTCTTCTGCCCAAGTCGAGGAAGCAGTGCACCAGCGGTGATCCGCATTGATGATGCCGACGGTAGCGCTGGTGTGTGATGGCCCAATCGCTCCTGAAGGATGAAGTTGGTGTTATGCACACTTCACAATCATTTGTCTCACACAACAGATTTCT
>NW_008826532.1:0-1939 GCF_000691245.1 Trypanosoma grayi
CACGCTCCGAGGCACCGCTCTCGCCTGCCACCTCGACGTTCGGTGACGACCCCTTCACGCCGCCGCCGCCGCAGCCGCAGCCACAACTGCCTGGTGGCGAGGACAGCGCCTTCTCGCTCCCCGTTGCTGGTGGCCATGGCAGCGGCAGCCGTCGCCGCCATAGCAGCAGCAGCACGCCACGGCACCTACCGCCCCTGGACGCCGGCGATGTTGAAGACATGCGCAACAAGCCGCTGGCACACATTGAGGAAGAGGTGATGCGGTACCGTCAGCTGGTGCAAGGCGAGATGCGGGCACAAATGCGGCGGCGCCACGCTGCAAATCTCAAGAAACGGTTCTCTGGTGCGGCGGTTCCCCCGCGCTATTATAACACCCCTGTACGCGCGGGGCTCCCAACAGTGGTGCCAGAGGAGCCCCCGCTTGGTCGTCAGCTGTTTGCGAACAGCACGCCACCGTCCCCGTCGCAACAAGAGCGATCACACAGGAGAAATGGCGACACCAGCTTTGGTAACCGCAGCGTCAGCAGCAGCAACGGCAGAAGCAGAAGCAGAAGCGGCAATAAGAAGGTATCGTCACCGGGTAGTCTTGAAGCCTCCTTGGCATTGCGGCGGCAACAGCGCGTGGGCATGGCTGTGCAATTCCTTGGCAGCGACGTATTTGTTTCCGTGTACAACTACTACCGTGCTGTGGAGGTGGCCGAGCGGGACGCGACGCGGGTAATGCAAATGGTGCCGGACCGCTCGCATTGGCATGTGCTGCCACTTGTTGAAGAGGTCGTCCTGATTGATCGCCTGCTGGAGCGCGTAGTGGCAAGTGGCCTACCATGATGTACATTGACAGCCTGCTGCGTCTGGAGTAGCCATCCCTTCGAGTATCGGTGCGAGTGGATGCGCTTCTCTCACCAGAGGTGCTTTGTCTCTCAGTGTTCTTGTTCCTGCCCCGCGCACTCACGTCACTCTCTCCCCCTCTTTCTTTGCCCTGACATCTGCCTTCTATGTCTTTCTTGTTTCTTATTTCTTTTGTATTCGTGTCTTTAACTTCGTGTGCGTGTGGCTCTTGGCAGCCGTTTGTGTTGCCGCAGTGGCCTTCCTGTTGAGTATTGCCTGCCTGTTGCGGCGCTTGTAGAAAATGGCGGACTTCGCCGCATTCCGCGACTACCAAACACGCTCCTCTATCCTCGCGGAGAAGGAGCGGGCCGTTGAGCTCCGCCGCCGCATGCTGCAGGAGTTGACGCAGAACGTGCAGCTGCTCTCGGACGAGTGCAAGCGGCGCGAGGAGCAGCTGCAGCAGGAGCGGCACCGCTTCGCCCAGCGAAAGGCGGTGCAGGACGAGAAGGTCGGCGCGAAGGACAATCAAGGGCGGGCGCAGCGCGAGCGTGTCGCCGCACTCGACGCGGAGGAAATGCGCCTCCGCTGCGACATCGCGGACCGCGAGGAGGAGATGCAGCGGGTAGAGGCCGAGCTGCAGCAGCGGCACGCCCTCTCCGGCAAGGTGCGGGAGGCGAAGGAGGGCCTCACGCAGCTCAAGTGCCAGCTGGAGGAGCGTGACGCCAAAGTGATGCAGCTGGAGACGCGCGTCGCGAGGATGGAGATGGCCGCGGAGAAGCGGCACGCACTCATTGCGGAGCGGCTGCCGTCGTACCGGCTGCCGCGAATAGAGGCGGAGCGCAGCGGCGGTCTTGAGGAAACCGCCGGCGAGAGCATTTTGCTCATTGACGAGTTAAATTAGAGAGATGGCCCGTTTGGGCTTTGTTTTTTTTTCGGTTTGTTGTGTGGCCTAGATGCCCCTCTGCGTGAAATTAGAGTACATGCACACACACAGAGGGAGAGGGAGAGACAAAACACAATCGCGCATGATATGTGCGGGCGAGGCGAAAGGGTTTTTGTTGTTGCTGCTTGGGCTCCCTCACATGCGCACTCTCTCTCTCTCTCTCTCTCTC
>NW_008826532.1:2039-2473 GCF_000691245.1 Trypanosoma grayi
TTCTTCGTGGTCTATGCTATCTGCGCTGCAACACGCAAAGAGAGAGAAGCGAAGGGATGCAGGAGCTGGTAGCGGCGCGGGGTGGACAGGTAGAGAACCTGCCGCTGTTGGGCGCCGCTGTCTTTGCGGTGGGCCTTCTCCAAGACGAAACGGATGAGCGTTTCATCGTGCAGCTGATAGACAAGCGTGTGGGCGCGACGGTCGCCGAGGCACCGCGGGGCTGGCAGGAGTTCGTGCAGCTGGACCGCCTTGCCCGCGGCATGGGGCCGAAGTTTGACGCGCCACCGCTCCCTGAAGCGCAGGCGCGGCGGCAGTACATGTGCGACTACCTCAACGCCGCCATCGCGTTCGGCGCCCTGAGCCGCGTGAAGGAGCTGCAGGAATTTGTCGGCTACACGGAGTTCGTGCAGCAGGAGCGGCGGCGGGCGGCGGGG
>NW_008826532.1:2692-6779 GCF_000691245.1 Trypanosoma grayi
AGCAGCAGCAGCAGCGCCAGTCGCCTGCAGCTGGAGGACACACGCATACTGGAGGAATGTTTTCGCATGATGGATGTCGGCGTGGCCGGCTACATCACGCCGGAGGACATGAAGGAGTTTTTCATGTGCGTCGATGGTGTGTCCGCATCACCGTGCAGCGACTTTCTGCGGTTGGGGAAGGACGAGCTGTGCAACTGTGACCGCTTCGTGGCCCTTACACTGGCGGCACTACGCAGCAGCAGCAGAGGCTCACGTACGCTGGGAGAGTGGGTCGACCACTACTGGCTGCTGCAATACCGAAAAATCTTTATGGGCACAGCCGCGTTGATGAATTGGGATGCGGAGCTGACGACAATACCCCCGGAGCCGACGCACGGCTTCGATTCCTTTGAGCTCGCCACGCTGCTGTTCGCGCTTACGGAGGCAGGTCTGCGCCTTGTGAACGCTGTGGAGGTTGAGCAGTGGGTGCGCTCAGGGCAGCACCGGCGCGGCTGCGCCATCACAATGGAGCAGCTGGCCACACTCCTCGATACATTGTCGAAGGCGGTGCCCTTCTCAGAGACGTGGCTCGCCCTGCTTCAGCACAGAAGCAGTAGCAAGCAGAAGGTACTTGAGATTATCAACACTTACAGTGCTGTGGCGGATGCCACGGTGGTGGAAGAACTCCGGGAGCACATCATGCAGCTGAAGAGAGACACAATGGCGGGAGGACGCTGTGCGAACTGCAGTCGTCTGGAAGAAGTGTTGCAGCAGCAGGCCGTGCGCCTTGCAGATATGGAGGCGGCGAGGGAAAGTTCGGAGGTCAATCTGGGGCACTTAGAACGCCGATTTGAGGAGCGGGCGGAGGCCTTTGCGCAGCTGCAGCAGGACTATTGGCACGTGCAGATGCTGCTAGAGGATGCTCAACTCCACGAGGTGGAACTTGCAGAGGCGCTAGAGAACGCGAAGGGGCAACTGCCGATGCATCCGCGCGGCGGTGGTACGTTAGCGCTTAACACTTTCGCCGCAGCTCCCCCTGGGGCTGTTGCTGGCGATGGCGTGCCATCGCTGTTGCAGCTGATGCCGTGCGGGCGTCTTGCCCAGCATATGCGCGACAGCATGCCGATCGCCGATTCGCCCATCTTAAGCACCATCGGGGCCGTTGCGTACGCGATACCGCCGGAGCTGTCGCAGCCGTCCGAGTGGTGTGTCGATGTGTTCTGGTGCGACGCGACACGCGACGGGCGAAACAAAATCGAAAGACTCGTCTGCCGTGACAGCGACGGACGTCGTAGTTGTGCATTTCTTTTGAAGAACAGTGAGCTACAGGTTGTTGTAGCGGATTATAATAACAGCAGCAGCAGCAGTTGTGGTGGTGGTGGTCATTCGTTTCGGCTCACGCCACGGCGTTGGTACCGCCTCCATTGTGCACTCGACTGGCGGGCCAAGATGTTCGATGTGACGGTGACAGAGGTAGGCCACGGCGGTTCGGCCGCTGCTGCACTGAAGAGTACGAAGATGACGGCAACCAGGGCGTCATGGGGGCCGATTGCAATGATTGACGCGCAGACCAGTGGCATCGCTGTTGTTGACATTTTCCCGCGGACAGAGCTGCTGATGAGTTACTGTAACTTTTTCCTCCGCTACACGAGCTAATGGTGAGGAGGCGGGTGAGTGAGTGAGTAAGTGCCGGAGAGAGAGAGAGAGAGAGTGTGTGTGTGTGTGTGCGTGGGAAGAGGACGGGGGTGGGTGAGCGGGTACCGAGTTGTATCAGTATTTCTTTAGTTTTTTTTTTTTGCACCTGCTGTGCACAGTTGCCTCTGTATGGGATTGTTGACGGCGTTGCTGCCATTGTTATTGCTATTATTATTAATATGGCGTGCATTCCTCTATCTCTATCTCGGTTGTCTCGTATCTCTCACTGATCACATTAAGGGTTGAGAGGGGAGTGTGCACCTGTTGGTATCATCAACAGCAACAGCAAGGTAGAGAAAAGGAAAGGAAGGAGGAGGGAAAACAAAAGGGCAAGCGGCGGCTTTGTGCTACGCTCTACTTCTCTTCGTTTGATACCCTCTCTGTTCTTTCTTCTCAATTGGCGTGCATACACGCACACATATTCATTCTCATACCTCCCTGCGTATATATACATATATATATACACACATATAAACCCATACTTTCACCCGACAGCGTCTGTGCCGCACAGCTCTCCTTTTAGCTGCGGCAACGTCACGATACAAAACGCCACGCAATTCTTCTCACTGACGTTGAACATCGATAACGTGCACGTACGTAGAGGCACAGAGAAAAAGTGTCCATTATATTCATATTGCCGGGCGCTGAATAGGGCGGAGGAAAAAATCGGACAAGATGGGCATGGAACACTACCAAATCATCAAGCAGCTGGGTGGCACGACGGGCACGTTCCTGGCTGTGGACAAGCAGGATGGGACGCGGAGGGTAGTAATCAAGCGCCTGGTTGACGGGACGCAAGGCATGGAGGAGCTCAACGTGTCGCTGCGGGTACGGCACCCTAACATTATCCCCTTTCTGGAGTCCTTCGTGCATGACGGTGGGTTGTACGTTGTGCTGGCGTATGCGGAGGGTGGTGACCTCGAGGCGCACCTTGAATGCCTGGCGCGGGAGAAGCGGCCGCTGCCGCACTCGCTGATGCTGCGCTGGTTCAAGCAGCTCATCGAGGCGCTACAGTGCTGCCATGAGCAGAAAATCATGCACCGCGACGTGAAGCCAGGCAATGTGTTCCTCAACGCTGGTGCGACGGAGCTGTACCTTGGCGACTTTGGTTCCGCCAAGGCGCTCCTCCGCACGGTCTCGCTGACGTCAACTTTTGTTGGCACGCCCATTTGGATCTCGCCGGAGCTCCTGACGGGCACACCATACAGCTTCCCATCCGATGTCTGGTCGCTCGGTTGTGTTTTCTATGAGATTGCGGCGCTACGGCGTCCCTTCTGTCCAAGTAGCTTTGCGAACCTCGTGCAGCAAATCACGTCTGGTGACTTCGCCCCGCTCCCGCCAAGTGTGCCGGAGGATGTGCGCGCCATTATCACGTCCATGCTGCAGGTGGACCCGAAAAAGCGGTGTGGCTTGACAAAGGTGTTGGAAATGACGGAGCAGGCGATCACCGCACGGAGCAGCCCCTCCGCTGCGAGGGTGGCGGGGGACAAAGGCCCTCCGCCGCACTTGCCCAAGCGAGCACTGGACGCGGCCCTCGTAAAGGTTCAGCAGCAATCGCCGCAGCAACCGCAACGCCCGCCTTCTGCAGCAGAGGCTTCCCCAGAAGAAGAGAAAGCGAAGGAAGCGGGGGCGGAAAAAGATGCCCAGCAGTTCTCCGAGTGGGCGCGCGCGCGTAATCACGATTTGGGCGTCATTGAGCGCTACCTCCGAAAGTTCCGCCAGTCGGATGAGCGGGTGTTGGCGGCCACTGCCTCGACGCTGGAGGAGTTGCAGCGTCGGCAGGAACGGCGCCAATCAGGGGCGTCACCGCAGCGCGTGGCGACGCCACCGCCGGTAACGCAGCAAATCGATTCGCGGCTAAAGCCAGGTATTGTATGCGAGGTGCGGATGGAGGCAGTGCCGATACTTCACCCACCCCAACAACAACAACCACTACTACAGCAGCAAGCGGCAAAACCGATTGTCAACCAACGGCGCTGCATCATCAGCACAAAAATCGCCCACGGCAAAAACGATCAAGACAGCGGCCCTCCAAACAGAAATGCGTCACCATTAGCTCGCCTGCCTTCGTCCGGGCAACACTTGAATGGGCAGAACCCACTAGCGTTTAGGCGGCTGAAGAGCACCCCGTCCGCTTTCCGCCAGGGTTCGCCCCTGGGACCGGGACCGGGACAAGAAGAAGAACGGCAGCTGCTTCGCGAAAAGAGGGAGCAAGAACGCGCCAAGATGATCGAAATGATTCGAGAGCAAAAAGCGAAGGCGATACAACAGCGCAAGGCAAATGGCAAAAAGGAACCCAAAGACGCGGTCGCAGTGGAGATTGTGCTGCCCGACAATTTACGTTATGTAGACGGCGCCCCCTGACGGAACAAATGTTAGCAGGGCAGCGAGGACGCCAAGCCCGCCCGCCCCC
>NW_008826533.1:0-6777 GCF_000691245.1 Trypanosoma grayi
CTCCGCCTCCTTGACTCACCACACAGCTCCTCCTCAGTCTTGCTCTTCACCGCCTCCTCTGCACCCACACGGAGTTCCTCGCATCTCTTCTGCGCAGCCCCCGCAAGCCTCGCCGCACCTCCGTGGCCCTCGCCCACAGCACCACCACGCACACACATTCACATCGCCGCCCACACACACCGACAGCAACAGACACACACAGGCCAAAGGCAGCCGCTGTGCAAACCGTCCACGCAGCACGCACTCCCACAGCAACACCGTCAGTCAGGCAGAGTCGGTCCGCAGCTCAGTGTGCCCACGCAACGCAGTGGCTCTCGCACCACGCGTTGCCATCGCACGGGAGGAGAGAACACCCTACTGGAGGTGCCACACCAACATCACAACAGCCACGCAGCACACAGCAGTGAGGCCAGAAACATAATTGCACGGACAGCACCACCACTCACACAGACGTCACTCCCTGACGCCACACGCACAGATGCACTTGACGCAGCTCAACACCGCAGGCGACAAGAGCAAATGCGGTGAAATGGAGGGAAAACACCACAGCTGCACATCGTCCCAGCCGCACAGGGACACCTGCACTGCTCTGCCGCTCAACGCCACTCACTCACACCTTAGCCGCACCATCACAGCGCCCCTCAGCCAGCAGTCGCGGCACGCAGTCACTTCCACGAGCGCAGCAGCACTGCCTACACAGCAGCAGAGAGAGAGAGAGGAGAGAGACAACGATGCGGAACAGTGCACACACCGCAGGCACAGCAGCAGCAAGACTCCTCGACATTCTTCCACTCTCAGATGTTCAGAACAGACACCCCAACACCCCCGAAACAAAAGAAGAATTAAAACAGTTCTTATCTCTGAAAAGCACTCCACCGCAAAGCCCAAGTGGCGTCAGTGCTCCATCCCGTCACTGCGATGGCGCAGCGGAGAGGCAACAATGAACAAAAACAACGGGGGTGAATTCACCATACGAGCCATCCCCGCAGCAGCGGAAACTTCTTCACAGGCATCTCATTAATCCCGCTGCGGGACCAAATGCATTTCCCCCCACCCACCCCACACACACAAGCACGCATACTTGAGGACACGGAACATGCGGTGGTGCGGGGTCGTGCACTTCCTGTGGAGCCGCACGCGTCCGCCAGCCCAATGGCGCCGCACTGCACACTCCGCCACAGCACCACTCCACCGCTGTGCTACGCAGAGCACCGCAACAATAAAAAAACAACGCTTAAGCAGCGGGTGGCACACAACCCCGTAGAAAAAAGAAGCCCAAACCCAAAACAAAGAGGGGGATGATGTACGCCCAACAACGGACAGCCGCCACGCATTCCTACAAGAGCCAGGGCGAACAAAGCACACACACACACACACACACACACACACACAGCGGGGAGAGCAGCACCACAAAGGCAACCTCCGAACAGCAGCAGACCCACATGCGCATCGTGGCGCAGCACACACACACAAGAGAGGCATTTAGAAGAATACTTCAGAGAAGGCCCTCTCATGTGGGCGGCGCACAATCATGTGCCAAGCAAAGCCCATTACAGCAGTGAGAGAGATGCGCCGTCCTCGTTGGATACAGAGCACAGGGAGTATCCTCCAAGGGGGATTAGGTGGCGCGGGGGAAACAAAAAAGAAAAGAAAATGAAACCAAAAGTAAAGTAAACCAAAACATGTTAGTAAACAATCTCCAGGGCAGCACACACAAGCACAGGGTGTATGCGTCCTCTCCGTCTGCAGACACAGCTCAGCAGACAACCAGGAGGCCCAGCACACCAACAACCACCAGCAGCAACGGTGTACGCACCCACAAAGGACTGACGCTGCTGTCCGCGCTAGCGATGCCCTGCAGGGGGTTGTTTGCATTGGTGTCAGGGGCATTCTTATCAGCGGCATCAGTTTTCCTACTGTTGTCTGCAGCATTGGGACCCTGAGCACTGACTGTGGAGCCGCGTGTCGTGTCATCCTCAGTTCCGGAGGTGCCGCTTCCGCTCGTTGTTGTGATGCCACCCAACTCCTTAGGAGATTCTGAAACACTGTCTTGTGGTCCCTGGGCTTCCGTTGTGCCGGGGGCATGCGTCTCAGTGGTAGATTCAAGAGATACGTCAGTTAGCTGATGATCAGAAGACTTCTCAGAAGTGGAAGTGCTCCTCAGTGAATCCTGTGGGAGACCGTGACCGGGCGCTACTTCCCTGGCCTCCCCTGGCCGTGGAAGTTGGGCAGGATGCGCATCTTCAGGTGAAGCGTCAGGTACCTTCTCTCGGGGTTTAAGAAGCTTCAATGCAACTTCAATGTCCTTGAGCCGTGACTCAGCACTGCTGACGGCGTTCGAAGCTTGTTTAGAAGCCTCGTTGACTGCACTTGAAGCCTTCTCAGCATGTCCCACTGCGGCCGTTGTGAATCCGACAGCTTCTTTAGCAGCCTCCGTTAGTTCCTGGGTTACTGTAGACGGTTTAACGGCAGTCTCATCGTTGACGGATTTGTACGCTTTCTCAGCGCTGTCCATAGCTTTAAAAGCAGCGCCGTCCTTCGTCGCAGCGTTTTTGGTCTCTTCAGCGCTATTCTGGGCTAGTTTCAGCGCAGACAAAACTTCTGATAGGTCCTCAAACGCCTTTTGTGCACGCTCTGCTTCTTCGCTGAGGACTTCATCCACTTCTTCCTGTGCACTGCCAGCCGAGTTCTGCGCTGCCGTGAACAACTGCCCTGCCCTGGTCGTTGCTTCCACTGCTTCCGTAACCTTCTTCCCGATCAAAATAACGCATTTGAACGAAGTGTTCGTCGTGTCCTTGGCGGTATTCACCAAGCCGGCCACACCATCAATATCCGCCAGTTTATTACCCGTCTTTTCCTTCACAGCGGCATTAAGCGCAGTTGCTGCTTGTAACGCCGTTTTTGCTTCAGCTTCGAATTGCACCGTTGCTTGCTTGATTGCTTCCACCTTACTCTTGGCCTCATTCACCGCTTCCTTGGCCTCAAGCGCTTTCCCCTTCGCCTTCTGCAGGGCAACAATCACTTGCTCCTCATCACCGATGCCCTCAGTAGTGGCCGCTGCACAGCCACACACGCAGCACAGCACGACGGCCACCACAAACAACGCGGGACGCACCACCGCCGCCATCATCACAGCCCGAGGCACACTGGTCTACAGAGGGGGAGGGACGCACAGCGGGGTACACAAGCACAGCAGGGGAGAGCAGCAGCGCACCACACAACTCAACGGACAACTAGAGGAGTAACACATCACTCAAACAAAACATTAGTGGCAGAACACAACGAACCACACAAAAACAAAACCCCAACAACCCCAAATGGAAAAAGAAGAAGAAACGTGTCGGCTCCAGAGCCAAGTGGGCTGGTCTGCAGGGGTGCACACACACACAAAGATGAAAAGAGTATCCCCCAGCAGGAGAAACAGTTAGTGGGCGGCGCACAGCAGCGTGCAAAGCAAAGCCCAAGCAAGAAACGAAAAGAAANCCCCCCCCCCCCAAAAAAAAGGAATGAAACAAGCTGCAGCAGCCAAGGGGGTTAGCCTGCAGAGGTGCGCACACACACAGCAGCACACAATGACCACAGAGGCCACTTCACTCAACAGCAGTCGTCACCATCAACAGAAAAAGAAGCCCAGAGTGTCCATTGTTACAGTTTAATTCAAGCTGATGCATCGGCAGTAGCACCTTCGTGTGCGAAGCAAGTAAAAAGATTATAAGAAAAGAGACACAGCCTTCGTTTGGCGGTATTCGGCACAGTAAATACCGCCGAGGGTCGGTGCATCATCACGCACCCAGCGAGCCAGGAACACTGAAAGCAAAACGAAAAAAAGAATTGGTTTATAACGTGGTGCATAATGAACTAGTAGTAATGGCAGCCTGTGATGATCGTTACGCTGCTCCCACAGTTCTCACAACATAGCAATGTGGGCGATTGCTCCCAGAAGCAGCGGTGCCGCACTGACAGCCGCAATCATTGCGCCCGCATCCACATCCTTTTTCGGTGACACTTCGGCAATCAAAGGCTTCGGGGCGGTGGCCAGTATCTCTCCTATGGTGGGCTTCTTTCTATCTTCTGTGGTGAAAGCAGCATCCTGCGAAGGGGTCTCGGTTTCAGCAAAAGAGCTGTCATCCTTGGTATCAGCTTCAACGGTCGGTGCGCTCTGCGCGTTACTTTCAACGGCAGACAGGGATTTGGGTGAAGGTGTCTCCCGCCCTGCCTCGCCCAGATTCCCTCGCGGTAGGTTGTTTTCTGGAAGTGAAGTAGGACCGGCCACGCGTGAGGTAACTGGTTCATTCTCGATGGCAATATTGCTCACAGCTTTCGTCAGAAGTGTCTTTAGACCAGAACCACCGCTGCCCTTTATTGTAGTCGATCCAGTTAGTCCTGGTGCTGAATCGATGCTCGTTGTATCTTGATTTCCAACATCGTGCTTACTTTTCTCAAGAACATATTCCATTTTCTGTTGACGCAGATCGTCTTTAGTCACACGATCACGGCACCCTGATGATAATATTTTGCCAGGTGGCTTTTTTTCCGGGCATTCCTCTTTGTTTTCTGTTTTCGCAGTCTGCCCCGTTGTGTCTGAAGACCCGAATCCATCCGATTGTCCTTCTGTAGGATTGTTTCCATTCACCCTCACTGTTCCATCACCGCTTGGCGTAAGGCTCTCTTTAGACCCGCCTTCGAGCCGGCCGGAGTCCACACCTGATTCTGCTCCTCGGTCGCCCTTCGCAATCAAAGAGATTTCTCGTAGGCTCCCAGTTGTAGCGCACTCACCTTCTAAAGTTTTTTTTGGATCACGGCAGTCCGTAGATACAGTCTTTTGTTCAATAGGTTCTTCGTGCAACTTGGCAGAAGAATCTAATTGACCTTGCTCCATATCACTCTCATTGTCTACATTGTCTCCTTCAGCCGCTACAGCCAGCTGTGCTTCTGTACCCAGAGCCAATCCTGCTGCAGGCTTCCGGTCCTCCGCCGCAGCCCTGCTGCACGCCCAGCACAGCGCGAGGACTAACACAAGAGACACGTGCTGCATCCGCATCGTAGTCGCCGTCAACATCACACGCTGAACTTCTTCCTGTACAAGAGACGTGAGGGAGAGAGAGAATCGCACCCACAGCGGGAAGAGCAGAACCACACAGACCACCTCCCAGCAGCAGCAGCCCAACATGCGCATCGTGGCGCAGCACACAGACAGACACACAAGAGAGACATTTAGAAGAATACTTCGGAGAAGGCTCTCTCATGTAGGCGGCGCACATTCCTGTGCCAAGCAAAGCCAATTACAGCAGTGAGAGAGATGCGCCGTCCTCGTTGGATACAGAGCACAGGGAGTATCCTCCAAGGCGGATTACGTGGCGCGGGGAAAGAAACAGAAACAGAAAGAAAATGAAACAAAGAGTAATCCAAAACATGTTAGTAAACAATCTCCAGGGCAGCACACACAAGCACAGGGTGTATGCGTCCTCTCCGTGTACACACACACAGAGCTCAGCACACAGCCAGGAGGCCCAGCACACCAGCCACCAGCAGCAACGGTGTACGCACCCACGGAGGACTGACGCTGCTGTCCACTCTCCGGGCATCACTCAGGGTGTTGTGTACATTGATGTTGGGAGGTATCAGTGGCGCATCAGCAGCTTGGGAAGCAGCGTTCTCCAGGGATTCTGCGGCTGTCTTCTCCTCCGATGGTACTGATGGCGACTTTTCTGTGTCGGCCGCCGCGGTGCCCGCTTCTTGTTGGTCAGAAGGCTTCTCACCAGTGGAACTACTGCTCAGTGGTTCCTGTTGGAGACTCTGGCCCTGTGCCTCGTCCTGTGACGGTTCCGAAGGTGAAGGTGGCGGAGAATCAGCATCTGAAGGTGAAACCTCAGATTCATTCTCTCGTGTTTTAAGAGCCTGCAATGCAACGTCGATGTCCTTCAGCAATGACTCAGCGCTCTTGACGGCTTTATCAGCGTGTCCAGATACTTCCTTGACAGCAGCTAAAGCTCCATCGGCGCCTTTCACCGCAGCCTTTGTAAGGTCAGCAATTTTTTCTGTTGCATCCTTTAGTTCCTTGGTTACAGATAACGGTTTTGGGGCAGTTATCTCTTTGAGAAAACCAAGCCCCTCATCAGCGCTGTTCATTGCATAAAAAGCGTTGCCCTCTGTCGTCGCAGCCTTCTTTGCTTCTTCAGAACATTTCTGGGCTTGTTTCAGTGCCGTCAGCACTTCTGATAGTTTTACGATTACGTCCGGGGCGCGCTTTGCTTCTTTTGTGGCAACTTTTCCCACATTATCCGAGGCACCGCCAGCCATCCCCTCTGCTTCCGTGAACAACGTTCCTGCTCTAGTCGTTGCTTCCACTGCTTCCGTAGTCTTCTTACAGAGTAAACCAACGGATTCGTGAGACTTCTTAGTAGCGGTCAGGGCGTCATTCGCCAACGTGGCCACATTAGCAGTATCCTTCAGCTCACCATTATCCTTTTCCTTCACTTTCTTATTAAGCTCAGTTGCTGCTTTTGATGCCTTGTCTGCCGCAGTCTTGAAGTTATCCGTTGCTTGCTTGATTTCTACAACCGCGTTCATGGCGTCATTCACCGCATTCTGGGCATCAACCGCCTTCTTCCTCGCATCCTCCAGCTCAACCAACACGCCCCTCCTCTGCTTACTGCCACTCTCAGCAGGGGCCGCTGCACAGCCACCCATGCAGCACAGCGCGACGGCCACCACAAACAACGCGGGACGCCCCACCGCCGCCATCATCACAGCCCGAGGCACACTGGTCTACAGAGG
>NW_008826534.1:0-6761 GCF_000691245.1 Trypanosoma grayi
TATATATATATATATATATATATTTATTTATTTGTTTATTTATATACCTATATACATCCAGAAATGAACGTGTGGAAATCAGGGAAAATACAAAATGGAGTCACTAAAAGAAGTGGAAGCGAGAGGGGCTGTGTGTTGTTCTCATCTGTGCATGACGCCACGTGTGTCTCACTGTACCCGTTTCACGGAGTCCGGCACGCGTGCACATGCAGAGCTACAAGACAAATTACAAAAGGAACTCAAAGAGCGGAGAAACAAGAATCATTGTGCCCAAATCAACGAACATTCCACTTGCTTCTGAATCGCCCGGAAGGTGTGTGTGTGTGTGTGTGCGTGACTATATACACTGTCTTGTCTTTTCTTCTTGTTTAAAGGTTTGTGTTTGTGGTCGTTTGTTTGTTCATTCATTCGTGTTTTGATGGTATTTACTTTTTTTTGAATTATTTGCCGCATTTGGATCCTTCCAAACCCTGCAATTTCTCTACTTTTTTTTCACCTCCTTTTTGCCTGCGCATCACTGCGAGCACATAGGCACAAACAAAAGGCGGAGCGTCAAGGAGCAGGTCGCACTCGGCCCATTTACTGGATTCCTTCCTGTTTGTTGTATTCTTCAACGTCATCATTGGCCGCGGCGGGCAGTTGTGAGCGAAATGAAATGGGAACCGGCGGCCGCAGCGGCAAGGAGTGCTGTGGCGTGAGGAGGCGATGTGTGTGGCCGTCACCCTTGCCAGGCCACGCGGCCGCAAACACTTCCGTTGTGGCGGTTGTATATGCAGCTGCATAATTATGTGGCGGTGTGTCTGCATGCATATGCATTTGTCTTCCTCTGCCAGGGGGGGCTGCCTTGTTATACGTACGCCCCATCGTTGCACACGGACCGCTGGAGTCTGCTGGCTTCTTTGCATTATTTCTTGCTGTATTTCCGTTTTCATTCTGTTTGTTTGCACAAATACACCCCCACCCCCACACATATATACAAATTCATCTGGATTGCAGTATCGTAATATACCTTTGAGGCATATACAAGCTGCAGTGCTTCGGTCTGTGGTTATATTCCTGTACATAGACGCGCGCACGCAGTGACGGTAGTGAAAGGAATATAATGAAGGTCTTGGTCTGCGGTGGGGCAGGGTACATTGGGACCCACTTTGTGCGCTCGCTGCTGCGCCGCACGTCGCACACGGTCATCATCGCGGACAGTCTGGAGGCGACACACGGCCGTGCGGACCACGTGGATACAAAGGAGAACGCCGTGCGTAAGCAGAAGAGCGGCCAGCAGCAGGAAGGCGCAGCGGCAGAAGGACGCTACGCCACCCTCGAGGTGGGTGATGTCCGAGACACCGCCTTCCTCAACGATGTCTTCACGCGGCACACCCCCATCGACGCGGTTGTGCACATGTGTGCATCCATCGTTGTTCCTGAGAGCGTGCGTGATCCACTGCACTACTACGACAACAACGTCGTGGGCATCATCCGACTGCTGCAGGTGATGCAGGCGCACCACTGTGACAAGATCATCTTCTCCAGCACGGCCGCACTCTTCGGCAACCCCGCCTCGGTTGCGGAGGGTGCTGTGGACGCTGTGGACATGTCGCCGATCCGCCCTGACGCGAAGAAAAGCCCGGAGAGCCCCTATGGTGAGACGAAACTCATCGCAGAATGGCTGCTCAAAGACTGCGCACCCGCCTACGGTATCAAGAGTGTTTGCCTGCGCTACTTCAACGCATGCGGGGCTGATGAGGAGGGTGACATCGGCGAGGACCACGATCCGGAGTCCCACCTCATTCCACTCATCCTTCGTGTGCCGTTGGCCGACGAAATCAACAAGCGCCGCAAGGGGGCGCAGAAGTCACCGGTGGCGGATTTTGTGTCGATATTCGGCACCGACTACCCCACACCTGACGGCACCTGTGTGCGTGACTACGTTCACGTGTACGACCTCGCGTCGGCACACATTCTGGCGCTGGACTACTTGGTCAAGATCGGCTCCGAGGAGAAGCCAAAGTTCTTCTCCGCCTTCAACCTCGGCACCTCGCGCGGCTACTCTGTGCGGGAGGTGATTGAGGCGGCCCGCCGCGTCACGGGGCACCCAATACCCGCGAAGGAGTGTCCGCGTCGCCCTGGCGACCCGCCGGTGCTTGTGGCCTCCGGTGAAGAGGCGAAGGTGGCGCTGGGCTGGAAACTGAAGTACGACAACATTGAAAAGATTATTGCGTCGGCGTGGAAATTCCATCAGGCACACCCGGTTGGATACTCTTCGTAGTAAAATGGACAGAAAGACCCGAAGAAGAAATTGTTTTAAAGCAGCTTGTCTTTGTGTTCACCCTCCCAGCCAGGGTTGGAGCCATCAGTGTGTTGTGTTGTTTTCCTCTTGTTAATCACGTGGAGGTGAGGTTGGGAATACGGCACATGTGGTGCTGGTGACGCTGCTCTGTCGCCCCTTCTCTTCTTGGGTTTTGATGTTGGTGGTGGTGGTGGTATTGTCATCTGCCATTTGGGCGGCCAATAGCGTTCGTGGATAGGGAGTGAGAAGAGAAGTGGAACAAGGAGAAAGGCAATGGTGCTTGCAAGGGGTTGCATGCACGCGTCCATGTGTGTTTGGCGGCGCGCGCCCTCCCTCTCTGATGCTGCCGCAACACACGTTATCGCCATCCTGTGTGTGCGACGCACCCTGAATCATCGCTCACTGTCGCCTGACGATCCGTTCGGTGAACGCTCGGCGTCGAGCGATCCGTCGGAGGGCTTCTACTCGTCGTGGAGTGGCGTCGACCTCGACGCCTTCGCGAATGCGGCTGCGAGCGAAGAGGTGCGTACTGCGCACTTCGGCCCCGATTGGTCAAAGTTCACGACAGTTGGCCGGCTCTCTGTCAAGAAGATGAAGGAGCAGGGTACGCTGGGAGCTGCGAATGACGCTGCTGGTGTTACTCCTGGTTCCTCACACGGGAGCGATCGAGGCACGATGCCCCAGCCACTCACCAGGGAGGAGCTCCATGCACGAGAGCTCCAGGCGCGCAAAAAATCACTCGAGAAGAACTACAGCAGCTACGAAGAATACGTGGTGAAGGAACTTGGCATCGTCGGTGATGACGGGGATAACGAGGCGGCGGACACGTGTGTGAGCAAGCAGGAGGTGGGGATGGTGGACAAGGAGGAGGAAGGGGAAGATGACGAGGAGACTGTGCCCCTGCCACAGTTCATGGCGACTTTAGAGGTGCAGCGCAACGCGAGCAGTGATACGGTGCCGGGATCAGAAACCGGCACGCTGCTCGCTCGGCGGCGGGAGACGTTGCAGGTGCCGGACCCGCTGATGAGTGCGGTCCTCAGCGCACTGGGTGAACCACACGGCAACCCGCAGCTGCCCCGCACGGACCCTCTGCATTGGAACACGGAGGAGATTCTTTTGTGGGTGACGAAGATGGAGCAGGTGCGTCACTCCCTTGTATCTGCTGCTGCTGTAGCTGCTGTTGCCGTTGATCATGGTGGCAGTGGCGAGAATGAGGATGCAGCGGATGAGGCGCCAGTCATGCAGGATCCGTCGATGCAAGAGGCGTTCCACATGGCAGGCACAAACGGAGAGTATCTCCTGCACCACACTGTGCCGAATACATTGTTTCAGGTGATGCGGCGGTGGTATTTGCGACGCCAAGAAATCGCGCTGTTGGTAATGACGGAACATCAGAAGAACCACAAGAGTGGTGTGAATAGTTGCGGCGGCGGTGGTGGTGGCTGGGTTCCAGATGATGCCTTCGTCAGAACTGCTGTTGAGAATGGCAGGGCGAAGCTTGATGAAGCTGCAGCAAAGGTGACGCCGACGCTCATCCGGGAAACCATCTGCCAGTGTTATCCCTACTGCCGCTGAGAACGTGTGCATGTTGTTGTGCTACATCAGCTGCGCCTTTGAAGGGCAAGGACGCCTCTCGTCTAGACCAAGTTTGCCAAAAAGGGAAGGAAACACTAGTCCTGCATCATGGCTTGATTTAATCGTCGTTTCGTGTAACAGTGCTGAATTTAGTTGTTGTTTTTTTTGGGTTTCATTTGTTTTCGCTTGGGAAGAGAAGAAAAAAAAAAAAGGGATAGGGGTCCTGCCTGTATTAGTGAAGCGGATGGGGGACTCACCGACGCCGTGGGACCACATCAACCGGTTCTACCACACAACACGCAAGCCCATTCAGCTGCTCGTCGCGTACCACGCCGATGCTGCCGCGGCGTCGCTGACGCTGACGGCGCTGTTAAAGGCCTGCTTCATCCCCTTCAACCTGCACCCTATCGCCGAGTACGCCGAAGCAAAGAGTGTGATTCAGCGCACGAGCCTGGCGCAAGACGCGGAGCNGCTCGGCGACGAGCCACCAGTGGACGAGCTGTTCGTTCTCCTCGGCCTCGGCGCGCCCGTCTCGCTGCGATCCTTCTTCGACCTCCAGCGGCACATTGTTATCGTGCTCGACTCATACCGACCGTTTCTCCTCGACAACCTCCGCGCGGACGACGACGCGCGGCTGGTGGTGTGGGGACGCGAGCGCGTCCATGAAGAGGTGGAGCAGTTCTTCCGTGAACAGCGGCAGCGAGAGGCGGCGCGTGCACGGCGGCGGCGGCGCCGACGCGCACGCACGAATCAACAGCGCCAGCGCGCCTACGAAACGGCTGACGCAGCGGCAAGTGAGGGCAGCGACCTTGACAGCAGTAGTAGTGATGATGATGATGACGACTACGACGAAAATGACGAGATGACGCCCTCGCAGAGTCAGGAGCGGCTCGACTGGCTGAACGAGGATGTGCCGGCACATCTAGAGGAATTGTACTACGCTGCGGAGTGTGCGGGGAAGAGCTGCGCACTGGAGGCATACGACTTAGCGACGCTCCTCAACCGCGTCAAGGAGCCAGTGCTGTGGCACGCCGCTGTGGGAGTCTGTGATCTGTTCACACGTCGTCTCATCGATTATGGGACGTATCTTGTAGAAATGCGCCGGCTGCACAATGAAGTGGCGCTGCGAAAAGGCATCCGCCGTGGGCCACTAGATGATGTGACGGAGGAAACGGTGAATAAATACCACAAAATAACATCTAGCAATACAATGCAGCTTCTCAACTTTGATGAGGACCAGCTGTTCCTGCTGCGCCACTTCTCGCTATGGGATGCGATGTGGTACCACCCGGTGGTCGCGAGCATTCTCGGCTTGCACCATGTGGAGGATGGCGTAGGTACACTCCGGCAGCTCCTCGCACGCTGCGGGGTCTCGGCAAAACTGGCGCAGCAGCCGTGGCGTGAGGTCCCCGATGACGACAAGGCCGAGGCGAAGCGGCTCTTGCACCATGAGCTCAAACAGCTACTGCGAACACGCGGGAGCTTCGTTAAGAGTCCCTCGCAGATTCGGTGTGTGGCGCGCACCGTCGGGTACAGCGTCGAAGTGTCGACCTTCGACGTCTGCACGCTCTTCACGGCGCTGCTCGCGAAGGTGCCCCCAGCCGCTCCACACACGGCAGAGCAAAGCGAGGCGTCCGCGCAGGAGAAGCTGCGCGAGTTCCGGCGGGAACAGTTCTGGTGCGCGCACGACATCGTCGACGCAGACCCTAACTCGAAGGCATTCGCCGCGGCGGTGCAGGAGGCGCACTCACTGCAGGAGGCAGTGGCGGCCGCCACCAGCGCCCTGATGCAGCCGGGCATGATTCAGAGCACCAAGGGGATCCACTATGCGCAGCCAAGTGACGCGACGAACACCTCCACCGCGCTGGAGACGTTCAGTTCTCCGCTTCGCCTCGCCGCGTTGGCGGAGCGGCTGCTGTACACGCTGACTGTTGAGCGCGGACTGGGGAAGTACACGCGTGATGTCCGCCCGGTGATGCTATGCTGCCCGATTCCCCACTCTGGCGCGTTGACTACACAACAGGAGGAGCAGCAACGACAGTTGATGCAGGCGGAGGAAACATTTGTTGTTTTATTTGCCCACGAGGGGCCCACAACTGCTGGATTGGCACCGGTATTGCCCGTTGCTCGATGGAACGACTGCGTGACGAACACAGAGGACTTTCTTGTGCCCCCGTTGCGGGACTATGTGAGACGTGACACGGTTGTCGTGGAGGGGCGCGAGTCTACCGCCCACTTGGCGGAAATGCTCCACCTCTACTCATTGGCAGGTGGTCGTTGAGGGGAGATGTACCCATCTATTTTTATCTATAATTGGACTCATACAAGTTGTTTATAGACATACACACGACAAGCCTTCTCTCTGTCGTTGTTGTCTTCGTATGCGGGTGTCTGCTTGTTATAGGCATCTACATTGAAGACATATTTGCCCATCTTTGAGACACTGAATATTTATAGAAGTGAGTGGCGTTGTGGACTAGTTAGACACTTGGCGGGGCGTGGTGCGCCTGGCTGATAGAAATTCTCCCGTGTTGTGGTTTTTTTTGTGTTTTTCAATTAACTGCTCCTTATTTACTTCGCGCCACTCCTCTTCTTAAGGTGGTATACCACGATTTCAAATGCGAAAGAATGGGAATGTGTTGAGCCCCCTTCTCCTGTTATGTCCCTTCTTGCTCTGAAGCACACTCATCCATTCGCACTCTCTGCTCTGTCACCTCCAGCACTAGAGTAGGTGCACACCGTCGCGTCTTTCAAGCGCGGCCCTCTTTTCTGCATCGCAGTTAGTGTAGAGCCAAAAAAAAAAGGATATTGAGTGCGAGGAGCCAGCCCACCCACACCGAAGGGCTCCTGCTGACTACTTGCAGTTGCCGTTGTTTGCGCGTTTGTGTTCATTTTTTTTTTT
>NW_008826535.1:0-6742 GCF_000691245.1 Trypanosoma grayi
TCGGGTCCGTGTGCAGAATCGCGTAGAACGCCTGCTGCTCCGTGTAGCCCTTCTCCCAGAACGGCCGCCGCCTCGTCATGAGCTCGAAGAACGTCACGCCGGCGGAGAACACGTCCGTCTTGGTGGTGTACGCCTCGCCGGCCACAATCTCCGGCGAGCAGTAGCACGGCGTGCCGACGCGCGTCCTCGCCATCTCCACCGTCAACTCGAGCGGGCGCGCCAGCCCGTAGTCGCCGACGAGCGCCTTCGCCACGCCGCTGCTGCTGGCGCCGCCGTCGCGGACGAGGAAGAGATTCGCGGGCTTGATGTCACGGTGGATGATGTGGTGCGCGTGGCTGTGGTTCAGCGCGGAGAGGACCTGCATCATGATCCTCACCACAAGATCACCCGGCACGTACTCGTCACGCTTGCTGTACTCGCGGATCATGTTGTGCATGTCGCCGCCGTCGCAGTACGTCATGGCGAGGCACACGGCGCCGCGGTGCTCCCCAAAGCCCGCCTCCATCCACGCGCCCACGTAGCTCACAATGAAGGGGTGCCGCAGTGACCGCACAGCGTTGATTTCCTTCATGATGGCCTCCGCATAGCCGGGCGGCCACGTCCCCTTCCTGATCACCTTCACCACAAACCGCGACGGGTAAGAGAACTGATTCGCCTCATCCGACGCATTCACAGGCGTGGCAAGGTACACAGTGCCGTTCGCACCAGCCCCAAGAGCATCCGCGAGCACCACTTCCCGCCCCAGCACCCACTTCTCATGCAACGTCTCCATCATCCAAGCCTGCGACAAACAATCTGCTCCTTTTCCCTTGGGAACAGGACCTCTCGTGGATATTATACCTGTCTTTCTCTTGTTTCATACGCACATACACACAGCAATAACAGCAGGAATGAGAGACAACATGCAGCACATACGGAGGGCATGCAGGCAACAACACCAAAGGGATATGACTCCAACTGTGAGAATGATGGGAGGGGGAGCAGATTCGCATAGCTAGCGGGAGTGTCCCCGCGGCAGCATATCCACCAGCGCTGCCACCAGCTGTCCCAGGGTGCGCCCGCGACACTGCACAGGCATCAGGAAGCTGTCCACGATACAGCCAGCGTAATCGATCGTACGTTCCACCACTATTTGGCGTCGCTGCAAACGCTCTGCCAGCTGCAATCGCCACACCCCGGTTTTTATACGGACACCAGCGTCTCTCGGGAGATGCAGCCCAGTATAGGAGTGGCGCAGCCGGTCCAGAGCATGTAAAATATGTGGAACTGCTACGCTCAGGCTTAACATACTTGCCTGAGCGACCGCGTAGCGCCCTGTGGAGGCACAAATAAAGGCATGTGCGGCAAAGAGGTATAGTGTACCAGTGCTTCCTTGTATACCTCGAAGAGATGAAGTTGTCAGAAACCAGATGGTCCACTGTTCTATGCATCACGTGTAAAATTGTTTCGCACTCAATAACCGCTCTCCCTTGCGTGTCCTATCATTACGGGAGTTACGAATGAAATCAGGACTCCGTGAAGCACGCGCGAAGACCAAGGTGAGCTCAACACGTGAATCGCTCTCATGCAGTTGCAGTCTTTCCCGAGACAGCTGTTCCTCCAGTAGCAAATCTTGTCTGTATTTGTCTAACGTTAAAGCCATAATCTGCATTGCACAGCGACGGCTCTCGTCTGAAGCTTCATGCAGCTTCTCGCGCAGTCTCGCCTGGTGCTCCTCATTATGACGGTAAATCTCCTCAAGTTCGCCCACGTACTCGAGTAATGCGACGTTTTGGTCAAGCAGACTTGCCGCAGCATCGGAGACGGATGATGTTGGCCTGTTCCACGTTGTAAGTGCGGGGGAGGCGGAACAGGCGCTGGTGCCGCCACCGAGCCGCAGGCGCCCCTTCAGCCGCTGTATCCGCATCTCTTCCTCCGGCGGAAGGGTGCTCAGCCGCCGCCTGCGCTCCTCTAGCCATAGCTTCGCTGACGGTCGCATACCACTTCCACAGCAACAACAATGCTGAAACAAACCCCAGAGAAAAAGTAGAGCGACCAAGCACAGGTATCTGCTTACATTTGCCCCTGCCCCCCCCAGACTATTCTCCGTCACACCAGCCCTCATCTTTCCTCGACACCAGAGAATCCCCCTGCTACTGCGGGTGCGCCAACAACGCATCTAGCCGTGCCTGCAGGCCGTCCAGCTCGCAGAACAGCGCGTAGGCTTCGTCGTGGTCGACGGTGACGTCCACACCTCCTGGGCACATGGTGGTGGCGGGGAGCGACAGCAGTGACTCCACGCGATGTGCGCCGCCAATCACATCGATACCGCCCTCCACCACCACCACCCGCGACCGCGACGCCAGCAGCAGCGGCTCTGAAGTCGCCGTGTGGGCACTGCCATCGCTGCGGCAGAAGTCCGCGATAGCACGCCGCCGCGCGCATGCCAAAATATGGTGGCCATGCTTTACCCACGCATCAGCAATCACATCGGTGATGTGTGAAGCAATACACACGTGGCATGACGCAAGAAACTGCCGCACCGCGTCGCTATCCTCAACACACGCTGCACACAACTGCCCAAACAGAAACCGCAGTGCAGATGCGAGCATCATGTTGTACACGTCAACGGTGCCGTCGCAAGCGGTACCGTCGATGGGGCCGTCTGACTCGAGTGTGTCAACCGCAGCAGCAACGGCGGAGCGCAGTGCGTCATCGGAGGCACTGCTTAGCATCGCCGCGCACTGCCGCCACGTCTCTGTGGTTGGCAGCATGCTCCACCCTTTACGGCAACGGCCAGCACACTAAACACGCAACAAGCAAAGCAAACACGGTTATATCCATTTCAATGTCCGAGAATCACCACACAGCACGCCCCCAATATGCCCAGAAGGGGGGAGAAAGAAGGGTGAAACTACATGCGAAGCCCCACAATTGATTCCGTATTCTTTGGCGCCAACACCTATAAGGGTGCCGCCAGCAAGAGCCAAAAAAAAAAAGAAAAGATATTCGGTCCCAAACTCACGTCCCACCCAATGGCACACACACACACACAGAGAGAGAGAGAGAGAGTGGTGGTTCCATCCCGCTGCACCTATTGCCACCTCAGCCATGGGGCCGCGGTATCACACAGCAACACTTTTCACAATACACCAAACGTGCCTCCCGTTCACACGTAGCGGTTTGAAATGGAACAGCAACAAAGCAGGCAATCCTACAACTTCACGTCAACCGCAGCAACACTTCACTAGAAGAAACGCGCCAACGACGGGCAATTTCAATGCACACATACAAAAATACAACAAAAAGACTATGTGTGCTTCTGTTTTTTTTTTTTCGCAGGAAGAAGAAATTACGTGCAAACAACTTCACATGAGGCTTTGTTCTATTCACCATTATTTATTTTCCGTGTTTTGCTTTCATCAGAACTCAATCTCCGCCTTGCGTGCCTTCCAACGACCCTTTATCCGCCCCGTCAGTCCAAAGATGTGTTCCGCGGCGAGCACCCACTGCCACACGGCGGAAATCAGCAGCGGAATCAGCGGCCACAGCAGTTGTGCCTCGGCGCTGTAGATAGCACCCATGTTCTTTCCAATGATGAACTCTACGAACTGGCCAATCTGAAGGAGCCCAGCCACGCAAGCCAGGAGCAGCGCGTCAGCTGCGCCCCATGACGCAAGCAGCGCACACCGCGGGTACATGAATGCATACAGTATTGGTGCGATCCCAATTGTGAATATGCATGTCACCAAGAGCATCGATGACACAGACGCGAGCTCATAGAGTGTCATATTCCTTTCGTCCGGCTGAATAATGGATGCCACGCCACTCACACGATACCGCAGGCATGGCGTCACCCATACGGGTAGAACACAGGCGGTGACAACAGTTCCATTCAATAGCTGCAGAAAAATACATCTTCTGTCAAAGGTAAACACCCTACGAGACACTGTAACGTCTTCACTGTTTGCAACAAATAATGGCACAAGAGAGAGACTCTCTTCTGACGAGATCTCGGAACGGGTTTGGGCCTCGCATTGGCGAAGCGTTGTGTTGCGGCGCCAGATGGTTGTGGCAAAGTTCCCTGTGATGATTGAGAGGATAGTCGCCGCGAGAAACACGTAAAACCCAGGAAGTATGTTTACTTCTGCAATGCCTGCCATCTGTAAGCCACTCGCCATAATCACCATCGCATAGGAGTCAAGGAATGAAAACTTGCCAAAGTAGTCAACAATCTTTAGGATCACAAGGTCTGGCTTCTCAAGAATTAGTGTGCACACCAGGATACACAGCAGTTTGACATACGGGTACACACCGCTGAAGGCGAAAACAAGCACTGCAAGCGGACGCAAGCCCGCGTTGTAGAGGCTGCGCGTTGTCTCCATCAACGAAAAAGAGAGCAGCCCAACCTCGTCCCCCATTACCAGTGTCGCGCCAGTGGTGGAGTTCGACCAGATGAACCCAAGGGCAGTGACCATGACCAACAGTGTGAGCACAGCATCCTCCGCCACCACGCGGCGGAGGGGCACCGGGGTACCGTCTTGCAGGGTGACAGGGGCACCCCCCTTCTGGCGCCGGATGCTCAGCGCAACAACACCACAGACGAAGAAGACAGCCACCAAAACGGACGGAATATATAAAGCCATTGGTGGCGTCATAAGCACTGAAGGCGACTTCCGCGTGGGAAGTTGGAAGCGACCGACCGTTGTATTGCAGAAGGGCGCTGTCATGGAGTTGATAAGCCTGTTGATGAACGGCAGAACTATTGGGTCCATATCATTCACAATCACCCGTTGCCACTCGCCGAGCTTTTCCACGCGGAGGTTGTGTAAAGTGATGCCGTCATCGCATTGCAGAGTGCAGGAGTAGCCGGCTTCATCGCACTGAAGATCATCGAAGGAGATGTCTAGTGACACACCAAAGGGGTGTGGTACTTCAGCCTCTGCGCCACCGCCCTCAATAACAGGAAACACACGTGTAGTATTCGGCACAACACCCTCAATGTCGAGTGCCTTGAGAATCAGCTTCAGCATATCCAGCAGAGTCTCTGGTGAAGCACCAGGCCCCGCTGTATTTCCCAGCGATGCATGAAGGCCGTGAGGAAGGCTCATTCCCAAACGAACCGTTGTTTCTGCATCCACAGTGGCGTTGAGACGTACACCAAGCACCTCAGGAACGTTATTCACAATGTTCACAGCGGCGCGAAAAAGTGGCGAGGTGCTCAGAGGTGTCGAATCCTTTTTGAGAGCAGGGACCGGCACGGGTGGGTTAACCTCATGTTTCTGCAGCTCCTCTTCTAGACGGGGAAGAGCAACCTCACAGACGTACGGCTCTGCCTTCCTCTCTACAAAATCTTTAGCAAGATTCACTACCCCTTGCAGAAGCGCGTTGGGGGGCTCCAGCTTCGTGTCTCTCATCTTCACGTCCAGGCTGCAATGATCCTTTGACACAACGGCACACAAGCACTGGTCATCGGGCGACTTTCTCAACGACACATGGCTGGGGCTCACAGCAACAAGAGAAGTGATCTGCGAGTGGAAAACCCCCATCTCGACGTCGATGGAGCACGAAATCTCCGACAGCTCAGTCGTCTCCAGGGACCACAATGACGAGTTGAACGTGGCATTCGTCGCGCCAATCCGCACGTTCCCGCACGTCAGATTCCGAAAATTCACCGGTCCAAAGCTTCGTGACAGCTCGGGTAAATGGATTTCCGTGACGAGCGAACTCCACCAGAACACAAACCACAGGCAAGTCGAAAACATTGCGAACGTGCGCGCCCGGGCTCTGCGTAGACAGCTCAACGAGGCGTTGGAATATATGGGCAGATATAGATGGATGGATTTCTTTTTCTTTTTTCCTCGGCCCGGTGGGTGACAGGCTCCGACGCCGCTGGACCCGGCAGCTAAACGGCAACAAGTAGCAATATCACTAAGCCCCGCGAAGGCAAAAGAGAGAGAGAGAGAGAGAAGAAAAAAGTCCAAGAAAAAATCGGTCCTTTTCTTCGCTCGTGCTGGATCCTAAAAGAATAATCTCATCAACAACAGCATCAGGGGGGAAGAGAAGCATGGAAGTGGACGTATCATTCATAGCCGGAAAGTGTGAAGGCGAGGCACATACACCAACGACGATAAAAAAAAGGCCCACAGGCAAACATTACACGATTACGAATGGAGAGAGAAAGAGAGTTACACATCCACACTGATGTTCTCGTGTGACCGCATCAGTGCTTCTTCGAAGCCTTCTTACCTTTGCTCCGCTCATGGCGCCCCTTCAAAGCGCCACGAGCACTGCTGTCCTTCCGCAACAGTTTCACCGCAATGTCACGCACCTCTTCACCCGTCTCCGCCACGGAAGTCGGCACCTTACTCCGCTGTGCGTGAGCAACAGCAGCCTTGATATTCGCCTCTTTATTACTCTTCTGCCTAAGCAGCAGAATACGCTTGGACACACCTTCCTCCAAAACAACGGGAGAGCCCAGCGCCCGCTCCTCCACCACTGCCGTCGATACGGCAGCTGCGCGTTCCTCCTCCTCATGCACCAAGCGCGCCAGTCGCCGTCCCTCCTCCAACATGACAACCCTACCAGCAGGAAGTTTCAGGCACGGCTGCAGCGCAGTCTGCCGCAACAACTGCTTTGTAACAATACTACGTGCAGACATACTTACGGACGAAGCAAGAACCTTTGTGTTCCCCCCACAGCAGCCAAGACAGCAGAGGGGAGCAAAAAAGAAACAGTGCAGAGAGTCACCTCAGCCTCGCAC
>NW_008826536.1:0-1211 GCF_000691245.1 Trypanosoma grayi
CGGCATCGGCATGCCTTGCTCCGCCTTTTCTATCGTCCCTGAAGCAGCTACGAAGGCCGTCAGGACCGGCAGACCACTGTTCCCGCCCTCGCTTCTGCCTCCACCGTCGTCGTCCGCCCCACCCTCGGCAGAGGGAGGGCTGACGAGCAGTGAGTGCAGAAGGCCGGTTGCTAGATTCATCCCCAGTGGGGCATCCACGTCGGGCCCCAAATCCACCGCAACTTCTTTGATCTCGTTGGCGACAGCGTCGTAGATAAGGAATATCAACTTGCCGATCATCTCAAGCCCTGTGGTGCCAGCGTTGGCGCTGGCGGGGACCACCCTTGATCTGCGCTGCAGTCGCTGGAGCGCCACACGCTGGAGGCTGCGCCACATGTCCACCCTGGCATAGAAGTCGTCCTCATCCCGGATGAGCGTGACAACAGGCTCCTCTGCCCGCTGCATCCCGATGATGTAGTCACGCTCCGCCTGTATTTCCGGACAGCGGCCAACCGGGCCGCCGGGGACGATGTCGACGATATGCCAACTACGCTCCACACACTGATCCGCACGGCACCACTCGATACTGCAGCCAAGCATGCCGCCGCCGCCCCACGACCTGCTGGGCACACAGAAGACATCTCGATAGGCGCGGATGCGCAGATTGTACACCTTGAAGCACAGTTGCTGGCTCTCTCGCTCCATCACGTACGATTTAAACTGCTCAGTTGCGTTCTCAGCGTCCATGAGAACCGTCTGGTTAACTTCAGTGATAATATCAAAAAATGGAAGTAAGCCCGCAGCGTGGGCGGGGCTGTGCGGCAGCACCCGCGCCACTTGGAGACCTACAATGCCCTTTAGCGGATTCTCACCTTTGCTTTCCTTTTGTCCCATCGCGATCTTCCTACACAGTCCGACATGGAGTGTTTCATTGAACAAGACGAACGACAAAAACAAAAAAAAGACAATTGCAGCACAAGGGTCAACACAACACATGAAGCAACAGAATGAATGGAAGAAACACACACACACACACAGCAGAAACTCGGCGTTGCACACGCCTTATTATTGAGCCGTGGCATCCTCCAGCCACACACAGAGACACACACACACACACACCAAACAGAAACAGGCAGCATCGGGGGGGAGGACGGTATGAAAAAGATGAGAAGGAGGCCATTAAAGCGCCAGCACGGGGAGGCGTGGATGGCCAGAATATGTTTCCCCCCCCC
>NW_008826536.1:1370-6735 GCF_000691245.1 Trypanosoma grayi
TTTAGTTCGGTCACCACTCTCCCACCAATGTAGCTTACCCCCCCCATCCTGTTTCGTGTCTTCCCTGCTGCTCAACGTTCCTTCCTCTCATTCTTATCGCTTACACCCCGCTCTATTAACGTGGACCGCCCGCACTTGCCCCTCAGCCGCATGTGGGTTGGAAATAGGGCTTGTGCGTTTGCCTGCACCAGGGACGGTGGAGGAGGCTCAGGGGCGCGTGCACCATGTGTGTCCCGCTGCCCCGTCTCGGCGCGAACGCACACGACCTCCCCCACGTGTGCTGTCAGATCAAGACGTCGTGTCCTGAGGGGGGAAAACAGAGGCGGCGACCCCGCCAGACTCCCACTCGCACTCACACGCGCGGCTCAGAGGACGCCCGCGTGCTACGCGTGGGGCCACGCGGCGGCGAAGGGGTTCACGAAGACAGGCGCCGGCGGCTCGCACACATCGGCGCTCTCGCCCATCTCGGAAATGCCGCTGACCTTCCCAAACGGCCTGAAGCGCATCACGTCGTTCTCGGCGTAGTGCTTGAGGAGGCGGAACGTCTGCTTCTGCGCGATCTTGCCCTCCTTGACCTGCTGCGTGATGTGCTCGATGCAGTCCAGCTCGCGATGCACGACCTCTTTGCGTATTCCGACGATGCGCTGCAGCACCGCCTCCATCGGCGTACGGCACTCGTTGTACAGCACGCGGAACTCCTCGGAGGCCTCCGCGGTCTCTTGCACGTAGTTGGCGCGGAACTTCTGCAATGCGGCGCCAAGGTGCTCCTCGTACACNTCCTCGGAGGCCTCCGCGGTCTCTTGCACGTAGTTGGCGCGGAACTTCTGCAATGCGGCGCCAAGGTGCTCCTCGTACACAGGGCACGCGTCGATCCAGCGGTCCACCGCCACAATCTTATCGCAGCGCTTCGCGAAGATTTTGTTGAGGACCAGGTGCCTCACGGTCTTGGCAACATCGTCCTTGAGGTCGTTCTGCATCACCAGCTTGATGCTCGGCTCCATTGGTTTTGGCTTAAAGTCCTCCAACACAATGCGGCTGCCCGACTTAAGGGACTTCGTCATCTCCGCCAGACGCTTCTTCGACCAAAGCGCGAACAGCACCTCACTCGGCTTCAGTGGAGACACCACCTGCGATGCTGGTGGGATCAAAGCGTCAAGGGCAGAGGCTCCGGCCGCTACCGGTGTTGCCGTATCATTTGTTTTTGCGGCACCAAATCCAAAAGTGCTCGCGTTAACACCCGTTGGAGCGTTACCGTTGTGGCTCTTATCGCTCGCCAAAGAAGTGGTGCCAAACCCAAAGCCAAAACCACTGCCAGGAGATGTGACAGACGAACCACCGGCGGAAGCTCCTGCTACTGAGCTCCCAAAACCAAAATTCGCTGTAACATTACTGTTGTTGTCGGCCGGCACCGGCGCAGTACCGAACCCAAAGCCAAAGCCATTGGCTGGGGCGGTAGAGGATGATGTGGCTGGTGTTGCTGTTTGTGCGGAGGCAGATGGCGCAGAAGTTCCAAAGCCAAAGCTCACTGGCGCAGCCGCCGCCACTTCTCTCTTCTGCAACAGGTACGCATTGATATGGCCGCCGTCATCCCGAACCACACGACGCCAGCACATGCCCTGTCCCTCAATGGGTAAGATACGCTCCGGTGCATTGTCCTCTAAGTCACTGTAGGGCATGTGCTGCTTCACAATGTAGTGCGCTGGGGCGAGGGTGGGCACGCTGGCTTCTGCAATCACCACGCAGTCCACTGTTACANTAGGGCATGTGCTGCTTCACAATGTAGTGCGCTGGGGCGAGGGTGGGCACGCTGGCTTCTGCAATCACCACGCAGTCCACTGTTACACCGTCCAGTCCGCCGTCGATGAGGAGGTCCTCCTCGCGTAGCTGCATGAACCAGCGGGGGCTGGTGGGAGTCCTGGCCTCCAGAATGCCACGCAGCCTCGACCAGTTGTACGGCATCTCTCCCATACCCTCCTTTGTAAATGTCCTGTGGAGGAGCTTCGTCGACAGAAGCTCGCTGATGGTCACCGGGGGTGCTCCAGAGCGGTCATACAAGGGGTCATTCTTGTCGATCCACTCCGCCAACTCCGCACGCTCCGTCTCCTCCTTCGTCGCACGCGCCACTGCTTTACTCGCTGCTGCCGCCGCTTCCACCTTTTTGGTGGTGGAGGCGCGGGATGCCGTGCCAGTTTCCTTCTTCGCCTTTCGGTGCGGCATGGCCTATCTTGTTCAACTGCACGGTCGCGGAGAATCACGGCAGCCAAGGGAGAAGAGAGACGTGAGAGCAGAACGAAAAAAAAAAAATAAAGAAAAAAAAAAANGGGCCCGCCACAAGCGTCAAGGAGTCATGGGCGCACGCTCACACAACACAACACAAACACTCATTCACGTGGTCTGAGTGAGAGAAATATATATAAATATAATATATATATTTATATAGGAACAGAACGAGGAAAAGCCCCTTCCGCCCCAGATGAACGAACTCACCCCCTCCACGCCCAATTCTCTTAAAAATAGCCACTCGAACCCACCATTTTAGCTTCATCCATGCGTTGTTCGTGTCACCATAAAAAGCGGTGGACCTGCCGCATCCGATTGAGCGTCAACAAGCGCTGCTGCCGCGTCGACTGCACACTCTCAAGGTCATCCAGATCCTCCAGGAACTCCTCCAAGTGGCGGTAATTGGTGTGGTACTCCATCGCCAGTCTGCGCATATGATGTGTCATCAAGAGCACTATGCCCTGATCGTAGTTGTTCAGGTTGGTCGCGCTCCCCACCTCCGCCAAGCACAGAACCTCGTCATTTTTTGTGATGGCCAAAGACTTCTCTTGGTTGCCCTGCAGCCCGAGCAACCCATCACGGGAATCTTCGGCGAGTGTCACTACGCGGTGCACCGACCTCCAGTGCCGTTTAAGCTGACGGTTGACAGGCCGCAGCTTGGCACGCCGCTTCTGGAACGACACGAACAGCACCCCACCAAGAAAAACAATCACTGGCACCATCGCCATCGCCTTGAAGTTCAGATCATTGCCTTCCAAGACCTCATCGGTGGAGTTCACCACGCGCATAACCTCCAGCTGTTGGTATGAGAGCTGGATAAGCATCAGGCGCAGGAGATTGCCAAATAAAGCACTCGTAATTGGGCGCCGAATGGCCGTTTCGTAGTGTCCGTTGATGAGCCTGTATCCTTCGTCATCCGCCACGACACCGGAGCGAAGGTGTTCAAAGGTGCGGTCACGCAAGCGCTGAAGTTCTACCTGGCTGATGTTTGCGTAGTAATCCTCGTGGTAGTCGCGGACAATGTTAGCAACCGACTCCATCTCCATCTCCAGCGTGCGACGCCGCTCTATCACGCCCGGGCGACCACCAAAGATACTCCGTGCAATTTCCTTGAGTGGAGACACAACGTAATTTGCCGCAAGCCCGTGCAGAACCAGACGGGCCGATGCCACCATCCGAAAAAGGTTGCTCATGCTCCTGGATGACAGCCACAGCACAGACGGCAAGACAGTGCAGCATGTGATAAAGATGCTTCGCCAGTACCTACCTTTAGGCGGCACATGCTTCGTGTGAACATCTTCACTAAGAGCCTTGATACAATTCCTCGTGTACTCCACTGTGTCACGCAACAGATACAAGCTCTCCTTGAGTGAGGCAGTCGCTGAAGCCTGCTTCTGCATCACATCAGTAGAAAACTTCGGCTGTAGTTCAAACAGCATCGACTCGTTGGCGTAAGTGGAGAACATCAGCATGTCGCTAGATGCACCCCCCGATGTGCTCGCCTCAGCCTGGCCCACATCCCGCAACTGCACCGTTTTCGCCAAGAGCGTCACGGTTGAGGCCACAGCCCCGCGCACATTGACGAGCAGCCGTTGCTCCGCCGCCTGGCACTCTGCACACCCGACCACCTCCAACTCTGAGATGGAATGCACGTGTGTGCTGGAAGTTGTCTCCTCCATGGAGGAGACAAGGACGTTCATACGGTCCACCAGACTGTACACTGCGCCCAGGCCCCGCACCACGCCACGCAGGACCCTGTTGAGAGCGGACTTGTGCGCGATGGCGCCGGACTGCACCTGGAGCATCTGCCCAACGTACCCCCTGCGCATGAATCCATGCCACCACGACCTGCTACCGAGTGCCAGGTGGAAGGAGGCCTGTGCGGGGTGAACCTCCGCCCATGACCAATACCACAGGTACCATGAGACCTGATCGTGGATGGCAACCAGCCGCTGCATCAGGAAGACGGCAAAGCAGCGCGCCCAAGCCAGCAGTTGCAGCCATCCAATGATCTCGTCAGCCACAGAATTATACAGGTTCACCTCTCCATTAGAGGCCGGCTCTTCATTACAGACTGCCACAAACGTCTCACGGACCAAGCGTGGGGCCTGCGCTGCCGTTCCCGCCGCGTCCTGCGGAAGACTGATGCGCTGCAACAGAGACAGCAGATCCTCCAGCTGTCCAAGTTGAAGGATGCACGCCTCCATCTCACTGCCAAGGCAGGGCTGCTCGCGGAGAAGTCCCACCACCGTTGGCGAATGCGTGAACTGGAGAAACGCCCGGCTTGACTGCTCCGCCAGTGCCGTGGCGAAGGTGTAGGGGGAGTTGCTCCGGCTCACGACGGGCGGTTCGGTCTTCCTCCAGTCCTGCGCGGCACCTGTGTATATCCAACGGAGCATCGCAACCAAACAACCCACACCTCCCTAATTAATCCCCGTGTGCGTGAGTGCGTGCGCGCACGAGTAGCACATAAGAAATGATGAGAGAGAGAGAGAGAAAGAAAGAGCGAAAAACGAAGACGTATACGGTGCAGCTAAGGGCAGAGGCTGCAACAGGCCAAATAGCATAATCAACAACAACAAGAACAGTGTAGACTTCTCTCTTCATCTAGGTTTTATAATTCAAAACACACACACACCACCACTCGCGCGAGGACTCCTTCCACGCGGCCCTCTGTGTACATATGTGTGCCGTTCTTTCGTTTACCTGTTGCTCGCTTATCCATGCACTTACATTATCTTCAATCTCCTTGGCTTAGTTAGAGCAACTTAGTACGAGACTACCACACAGGCATTTACTTCTTTCAATGCCCTCTTTTTTTTTTTGCTTTTCCATTCAATCTCCCAAAAACCTTTTTTTTTCCCCCTCTCTCTCTTTTATTCCTTTTGCACCTTCTCTACGTCTCTCTCTCTCTCTTTCAGACTCTTTTTTTTTCTCGTTTCAATAGTTATCTTAAATCAAGATGCGGCCTCTCCCCGCGGCGCCCACCCTTCCCCCCGCAGGACGTGCGGCCAGAAGGCAAGAAGGGGCCGGCCGCCGGCAGAGCTCCGCGCTTAATAACAAAGAATTGAACAAGAAAAAAAAA
>NW_008826537.1:0-5162 GCF_000691245.1 Trypanosoma grayi
GTCGCGGGCGAGAAAGCGGGGCCCCCCAATCCCTTTTCTATGGGCGGGTGTGGTGCGTTGATCCGTCACTTGCCCCGGGGTCTTCGACGGGCTCCGCCGTCTCCACCGGGGAGTCCGGCAGCACACCTCGGTCCTTCAACAGCCGCTCCACAAACTCGGGCGGGTTTGGGGCATCGTAAAACGGGTACGCCTTCAAGCGGTACGAACGCGGATCGACAGGGACGTCTGTACCAATACTGGGCGGTGCTGCCACAATCCCGTCGAACGGCACGGCCCATTCTTTCCGGTAATCCATTTGCCACCCAGGAACGTCCGCAAAATCAATCTGCACAGGTCGTGTGGTTGTTTCTCCGTGAAAGGTTATGTAACCATACGCGGTTCCCTTATTCCCGTTACGGTCGAAATCGATAGCGGAGAGGGTGACGTACTTGTCGTACGTTCCTTCCTGCCATTCCTTCCGGTAGNCTTATTCCCGTTACGGTCGAAATCGATAGCGGAGAGGGTGACGTACTTGTCGTACGTTCCTTCCTGCCATTCCTTCCGGTAGAATCGCTGCCCGCGGCCGTTAAACTCCACTTGTGAAGCCAATTGGAAAACATTTTTACCAGTAGACGCGTTGTACTCATATGTGGCTACTGTCGCCCGCAGCGCTTCCAGCGGGTCCACCTGGGAAGTGCGATCGATATTCTCCACATCCACCAACTGGACACCGTCCAATACCATCTTTTCCTTAGCGTTGAGTACGACACCTGGGACGTACTCCTTCGCAGCCGTCCATGGCATACGCCTGCGGTTTGGGTCTGGGGACAACTTCATCCCCTTTGAGCCCAACGTCATGGAACTACCGCCATTAAGCGCGTCCCGGCGAAGCGCCACACGGGCGAGCCGCAACATTTGCAATGATCTGCAGCCTTCTGTGAGGAAGATCAAGTGATAGCAGAGGAGCGCACACTTTCGGTCCCTATCAGGTAAAGCAACACACCAGCAGAAAACAACCAGCACCAGAACAACAATACTTTCCTTAACTTCCTTTGTTTTTTAGGAGAACTAAAACAAAAGAAAAGACCATGTCACCGAGCCCTCCACATGCAGGCGCAAAGTGGCTTTGATCAAGAGGCCACTTTCACCCACTCTGCCCCATTCACGTGCACGCAGCGCTTGCGAAGAGACAAACGCAATAACTCTTCCCCACCCCCTCCTCCCACATAAACGTACTGATACCTTCTCCTGCCCCTGAACCTGCGCTCTGAGGCTGTCCACTTCCTCAGAAACCGCACCACAGAGCTGCTGCAGCGCGGCATTGAAGCGCTCAAGCTCCCCCCGGCTCTCCACCACCATGTCGGTCTGCTTCGTCGAAATCAAGCGAACCTCCTTCTCCAATTCACCAAAACCCTTCGACAGTTCCCCAACACTGCGGTGCAGCAGAGTCTCCAACTCCACTGAGCGGCCATTCAATGCTTTGGACAAGCTGGTGGACTTGGCACGAAGGGAGTCGTGCATGGCAATCGCCTCCTGCTCTCGCTCTTCCATGCGCCGGACACGATCCCTCATTAGTTGTTGCTCCTCGCTCAAGTGACGCATTTGATCGCGCATGTTCTCCACCAGTTCGCGAAGAGACGTCTGGTCCTCTTGTCGGTCCTGCTGCAACGCCAGAACCGTTTTGGTCATTTGAAACTCACGCTCCATCTGCTTCGACGCAACCCCCTTCAGCAGCCCATCCTGCTCCCGTTGGCTCTGCAGCAACGCATCGCATGCCAGCCGGTTATTCTGCACCTCATTGTTCAGTTGGCGAAGAAAACTGCGCACCACCGCTGGGATGTTGAACCACTCCTCATCATCGTTAAGCACCGCGTCTCTCGCGCTAAATGTCATGGACTCAATCAAACGAATTCCCTTCGCCCTCTCCTTGCCTCCACCTATTCTTAGTGAAGCGAAGGGATGTAGGGAATATCCAGCGTCCACCGAAACAGGTGATCAATCCATCAAAAGAACAACCCAAGCAGGACACACACATACAAAAAGAGTTGCATTACTGTAGGAGTTTTACCTCCTCCCGCCTATGCATGCCTTGAAGAAGTGTGACAAAAGAAGAAGGAAAAGAAGGGGCCGATGCGCAACACTGAAGACGGGGCTTCAAAGAAAGGCACCAGGAGCCCAGCGCAGAGGCCAGCAGCCACGCAGAGGGGAGGGCGCATCATACGAGCAGACGTGACCTGAGAGGCGCCCTTTCCGCCCCCCACCTAGTGGGAGAGGCTGAAATGGAGTGCGTAGGTGGCGGGGGAGAAGGAAAAGCAAAGCACATGACAACACAACTGCATTCTGTTATACCAATAGACAGCAATGGTACTTCCCGTGCAGTGTAGCAAAGCGGATCCATCGGTGCCCACGAAACAGCACACACCCACCACGCACAGACGCGCACAGGCCAGCAAAGGAAAAAAGAAAGATGGTGGCACTGACGAGTCTCATATTTCATATCGCAAGACTCAGGAAAGAAATCGGAACGGATCGACATGCAGGAAAAAGAAAGATTGGCATAAACACACAGACATCAAATCCACACAAGCGATGCGAAAGCTCCATAAATACAACACAGCGACGCTGCCTCTACAGCCAGGGTGGATAGGAAGTGCCTCTACCGGAGGTTATTCAGTTCCCGCACAAACTCATCTGGTCGTAGCAGGGAGGTTCCCCCAATTATAACCTCACGACCCAGCGCTTTCGACACCTCGTACGCCGCGCGCATTTCACTGCACGTCACACCACCCAGCACAAACACCACAATGCGTTGCGTGCTCTGGAGGGAAATGATCCCGCCGCTGTTGCCCAGGTCAAGGAGACTCACACCTTTTCCTCCACCACGGGGGGACACAGCTGGTGACATGCTGCCGGTGCTGGTATAACCACCGCCACCACCACCAGCAACACCGCTATTGGCACCCATTTGGCCGTTCACACCATCTTGTTTTAGGGCAACGAGCGAAAGTCCCGCGCGTAGCGTTCGCTTCTTGAATGGTGCGTCCCGCATCACCCCGCCACTGGCTGCGGTCGGCCCTGCATCATTCGGAGAGTTCATAGTAGGAAAGTCCGCCGCACTCAGTGTATTCTTCACCGCCGCCTCCATGACAAGATAGGCCTGATTGAGAAATGGGTCTCCCCCGCTCGCTGCATTCGTGCCAGGGGTGTTAGCGGTTTGCTGTTTACCATTCATCTCTTGCCCCAGGACAGCAGCTTCCCTCCTAACCCGCCCCACTCTACTCGTCAGGTGCTCAAGGCTGGCGATGCGGTTGACGTCCCCCGCCATCCCGCTTTCCTGGATGAGCTGCTGCTTCCTTACTTCGGTAAACTCACTGGTGTTGCTCGCCGCCACAAAAAGCAGCAACAGACGCAGTCGCACTTCCTGTGGTACAGTGACTTCCTTCAGCAGCCGTCGAACATTTTCTAGGTTAGTCTTGAACGGCTTGCGCTCCGCAGCAATATCCTGCTCCACCTCACACACTTCAGCGAGACGCCGCTCCCGGTACTGCGCCATGACCTTCGTGCAAATATCAATGTGCATTGACAGCTTCGCCTGCTTCTCCTGAAACTCGGGCAGGGCTCGCACAGCACCGCCAAGTTCAGCGACATTGGCGTTTTGCCCCATCCCTTGCGCGAGGCTCGGATTTTCCGAGTGCAGCTTCTTGAGTGCTGCGGGCAGCTCCTCGAGGCAATGCGCAAAGAAGCGGTGGCGGTAGCGGCACCAATAGGGGTCCTCCTCGTCCACAGGGAACTGCCGCTTCGAGTCCGCCCCAAGCCGATTCTTGAAGGTCTGCTCGTACATGTTGTTCTCCAGCGGCATCAGATCCTCCAGCAGGCACTGGTACGTGCGTTCGTGCACCAGCGGCGCCACTGTATCAAAGGAGCGGTCAAGGATGATCAGCAGCGGGTTGTCACCGCCGTCGCCACCTTTCTTAAAGTCCGGCACGTCGTGACAGAGTTTGGCCAGTTTCTCAAAGAAAATCTTGGCAAACCCTGGACAGATGCCGCTCCGGTTCTGAAAGCGGATGACAGGAACACCATTATTGAGGGCGTGAAACACCGACACCAGACGCGATGCCGCAATGTCCAACGCAGCCTCCCGCGCCGGCAGCACCACCGGCGAAAGCAGCTGCGCAAACTCATTCTGCATGTTGAGGTGAAACACCAACGTCTCTGGGGTGGAGAAGTCCAACAACATGTCCTTGAAGCTCTTCACCTTGGGCGCCAAACGCGACTCCGCGAGCTGCTGCACGTACCGCTCCGGCGTGGTGCTTAGAGCAAAGATGTGAGCCTCCTTATACGGCTCCTTCACACTCCAGTCCTCCATGACGCGGCCAACTGTCGCGTCGTCAGGGGTGAAAAAGTACAGCGCGGGGCTGTTGATGATGGGCTGGCGCGCCGTCATCAGGTCTTCCAGCAGCGTGACGCCGTGCTCCATCAGCTCATGCATGCGCACGCAGCTGTTGAGAACCGCCGCTGCCGCTGCATCGCAGATGAGTATCTTGAATGAGCCGTCAACGGCATCCAGCATGTGGCGGAAGAGAGATCTGCGCACCGAGCCACGGATGCCGCCGCTCGCCTCCCGCTGCTGCTGCTGCTGCTGCTGCGTCCCCTTTGGCTTGTTCCGCTCCAGCTGCCCCGACATGCTGCGCAATCCCACGGGCTCCACTCGACTCGACGTGTCGCTACGCACCGGCGCAATGGCTACACGCAAACACAAACTCTACGCAGTAGACCAAGCACAAACGCACATGGGTTGGGGAGAGAAACAAACGCTAATACAAACAAAAAAAAGGCAGTCAAATACCAGTACTCGAAAAAAACGTTAAAAGTCCATCGGAGCAGGAATCCAGGTACACAAGTAAAGATTAACGCCACTCCCTCATACCAGAGATCATCACCCTCACGTCTCGCCGCTCCAACCACACCCACAGTAGAGCAGATACCACCACGCTTACTGGGCCCACCACGTACCCACCATGAGCGCTCACCCAAGAAAAACAAATTTAAACCGAGAAACATAAAAAAGAAACTGAGAAGAAACCAGTTAGGCATCACAGCCCCTTCAGCACTTCTCAGAAACAAAGCCAAACGCAAAAACAATTAACACACAGTATACTCGCACACACACACACACACACACA
>NW_008826537.1:5338-6734 GCF_000691245.1 Trypanosoma grayi
AGGACGGCGCAGTGGCAGGGTGGGCTCACAAGTGTGCACACCGCCGCCATGGGTGCGTCAGCAATACGCAATCACACACAGAGAGAGAGCGAGGAAGCACGTTACTTGTCCACGATGCTCATCACACAGCCGTCACTGCAAACAACGTCAGCAGAAGCAGCGGTGCATGCACCCACACAGGACTGACGCTGCTGTCCGTATTCTTCGTGTCTTTGGCAGTGTTGGCAACTGGTGTGTCGCTGGGCTGGTTGCTTGTGACTTCGGGGGCACTCAAGACAGCGGCGACAGGAAGCGCGTGCGGTTCATCGGAATCATTTTTTTTATCGGTGTCTTCAGGAGGACGGGCACTCTGCTCCTTATTAGGATGATCATCGGCAGACTCTTCACCGTCGACAACCCGGTCTGAAGATGGCACAACGTCGGAATCCGCACCGCCACTGAGTCCACCGTCGGTGATGGGGGCTCTTCCCTTTGCATTGGTTGTAGTAATATCATCTGCTTTGCGTTCACTATCATTACTTTGGTTAGTCTGAACACCCTTGTCAGCGGTGCTCCGTGTGCAATACGTGGGCACCTCCTTACCTGCTTGATTGGTGCAAGCATCATTCATGTCTCCATCCCTAATTCCAGATCCAGAGGCACCGCGGTTGTCTGTTGGAGGTGCTTTACCCTGCTCTTCCTTACCGAGAAGGCTCTCGGTGCGGCCTCTTTGCCCTTCGGCGTCACCGTTAACCTGCTGTTGTGGCAGTCGCGACGAGGGATTGGTAGACGGGCATTTCGCAGTGTTTTCTCCACCAGACACGCATGGCAAATCAGTCCCTTGCTCTGTGCCAGTTAAGTCACCGTTTCCTCCCGCATCTCCCTTCAAGCCTTTATCCCCATTCTGCCCGTCTTGACCATCTTCCCCAGAAGTCCTCACTTTTTCACTGTCTTTGTGGATACCATCATGTGGAGGAGAAATGGCCGGAATACCATGCTGTGCAGCACCGGGATCAGGAACTCTCGGTTGAGCGACCTGATTACACCCCTCAGTAGTCCCAGTCCCTGGGCATACCAGTTCAGGTCTTCCACCCCCAGACGTGTTGCACCCTTTCGTCTTTGGTTCCTTGCAGGCCAGCGGACCGCTGTGCGGATCACATTTCACCGATTTACCATCAGGTTGACAAGACAAAGAAACATCATTACTCATCTCCAACCCGCTGTTGTTAGACAAATCACCGGTACCAGAGGATTGACCAAGAGTACCAGACCCATCGACCAGAGAAGCATCACCAGGTTCAGTGCACTGCCCTTTTTCATCCACAGCGCCCGGGCAAGACTTCTTATCAACGACTTGTGCGTTACTCGCCGCACACCCGCAGGCGCACCACGCACACAGCGCACACATCAGCAGCAC
>NW_008826538.1:0-6727 GCF_000691245.1 Trypanosoma grayi
GCTCGTGCAGCTGCACCATCGCAGGCGTACGCTTGCCCTCTCTCCCGCCGCTACGCTTGCTACTTCTGCTGCTGGTGGGGGCGGTGGTGTCAGCGGCAGCGGGGCAACGGCGGCGCACAAGTCCGTGCCACAGCCCCGCATACTCCTCTACGGTGCTGCTGCCGTCAGCGGTGCTGAGCGTAGCCACCACCTCGTCAAACTGACCACCAAAAAAACCCTTGCGAAGAAAGGCAACCGTTGCGTGTGCGGGAGAGCAGAGGTCCTGTAACTGCACGACACCGCCCAATTCAAGCCGTGGAGTGCCCGCCACAACACCCGACGCGTACGCGTTGGGTAACGTAAAGCTGCACGACCAACCAGTGCGTGGAAACCGCACCACCACCGACGAGCAGCTCACGCTTGCCACACAGTTGAGCGAGAGCATCTTGCTGCGCGGAAGAAACACACCCTCAGCCACTATGAGGTCAGGGAGCTCGGCGTAGAAGGCGCTTACAGGGGGTCGATGGCAAACCTGCTCTGCGAGGAAGCGCATGCACGGCAAGCCATTCGATAATGCTGGTCTTGCTGTTGATGTTGCCACCTCCAGAGCCACCGCTGCCGCCGCTCCCTCCCCCTCCTCATCCCCATCTTGGCGTTGCTTCTGAGGCTGAGGCTGAGGCTGCGGCTGCAGCCGCGACGCACAGACGGGCGCAGGGCACTTGCATTGAAACACCTCGCCAAGGATCGGGTTGTACGGCTTGCGTGCCACTCCCTTAGGTCGCCAGCTGTACGCGGCGACAAACCACCGCAGCATCACCCGCATTCGGTCCACGGAATCCTGCACTTCTCCCAGTGCAAGCGGCAGGAGGAGGTCCCAGCAGACAAACATGTCGGAGAACATCTCCAGCAAAGAGCGGCTCTCCAAGATGTGGACCGGTAGTGTAATAGAGCTGAGAGACCGCCCAACTTTTATTGATTTCATCACCTGAAATATGATAGCACCCTCAAATTTTAACGATTTCGCCAATACTTCGAAGGAGTTGTTAGTATTGTCATCAAGCGGATCGCACTCGACACGTTCTACTGCACTCAGTGGCATCACAGGCTGTGTGCAGTCACCGCAGCTGCCGCTATTATCGACTTCATTCACATACAACCCCGCCTCGTCCTCTTCAGAAACAGCACTCCAAAAACTTGATCGCCGCGTTGTCGCACCACGCGTACCTGTTGATGAAACTACTACTCCTCCAACGTTCGCTGGTGTAGAGCACATGCTGTAAAAGTCCGTGTCCACCGGTGGCGATTCCCCTGCACCCGTGGAGAGAGACATGTTGCCGAAGAGCCCACGCACAAACCCCGTTGCGCGGGAGCCGGTCTCTGCAGGAAACTGAAGCACGGAGTTTAGCTTTTGCATGTAGCGGTAACGTCGACTAAGTAAGTATTCCTCTAGCAAATGACTTTTAGAACCCGGCTCCTCGCCGTCGTCAGCTGCACTAGTGTCGCTGTCCCAGTGGCCAATGTCCGTCTCACCACCCATGGCGCCACCACCGTAGCTGATGTGCGGCATAACGCCTTGCCGCCGCAACTCTGCCGCAAAGCCGTAGTAGAGCTGCTCGACCGCCACTTGGAGCCGGTCGACTTCATTCACGCTGAATGCAGGGAGGCGCTCCAGCCGCCTGAAGCTGGCGGGGTCACCAGTCACAACGAGCGCGTCCTCTGTGAGCAGCAGCGAGAGCTCCCTGATGCGTGCACCCACCATGCACTCCATCAGCAGCACCAGTGCAACAGTCTCAGCAGCCATCACGGCGCCTATCACGTACAAGTTGGCGTGGGGCACACCGTGGATGTGCTGCGGCAGAAAAATAATGGCACACATCAAGGCGCCCATCATCGCGAGCGTCACCACAGTGATGAGCAGCCACAACGGAATCATGGATGTGTTCGGCACGCCGCTCCCCGCCATCGTAACAGGATGGATTCCACTCCAGTGTGTACGCGGCTCCCACGCCGCTTCGCCTTCCACCTCCTCTTCGTGCTGCTTTTGCTGCTGGCGTTGGCCGGGTCCAAGCAGGCACAGCCAAAGCTGTGCGTACAAGAGGGAAAGAAGAGAAGAAATACCAAAAAGAAAGAGGGTGTACAAAGACAAGGTCACACACACACACACATAGGGTGTCAATTCCACCTGGGAATGTGAGGGGAACAATGTCATCCTCCTCTCGCCTCCTTCCTCCATTACACACAGAACTCAATAAAGACGCCTCACGCTGTCACTGTACGTGGAGGGAACTTCGCCGCAAGATCAGTGTTAAAGCAGCCCACGAAACAGCGCGCCGGAACCCGGTCGCTGCCATCAAAGTCAGCCAAATCAAAGTCACAGCGGTCAAACACCACGCATGTGGAGCCCGCCTTTGTTACAGCAGCTGTTGATGCCTCGCTTGCTGCAACGCGCATCGCGATGCTGGCAAAGCGAAACGAGCACCCCACGAAACGAACATTGCCGGTGCAGCGCAGCTCCTTCAGCACGCAGCCATCGAAACAGCACTGGGTGAACACCGTATTGTGGAAGATAGATGCGTAGAAGAGGCTGCGGGAGAAGTCCACTCCTGTCGCGCGCACCGACAGAAACGACAGCGTCGAGAAGTCGCACTGGCTCAGGCACTTCTGCTCAATGCACACACCGCGCAGGGTTCCGTCGGGGAGGACCGCCTTTACGTCGGTGCCGCGCAGCAGCAACTCCGAGACGGCGCGATTCGCGACGGTCGCCTCACTCGTCATGACGGCACACAACGCTGCGGCGAGCGCAGTCGACGCATTGCCCGAATCGCCACACGCCACAACGCTTCGCATGGCGTGGGCGAACGAAGACATTCCACCACTCGAAACGTTTTCAGATTGCAGCTGATGCCCCTGTTTTAATTCGTCGTGGTGCAGTTCTTGTTGAGGCAGCGGGTCGAGAGCGGCATCCATGCAGTCCTCTGATGACAACTGCGTTTGCCACGACTCTGTGTCATCGTTCAGGCCCATCAAGTTGCCACCGCTGGTGCTGCTACTAATTTCCGGCAAGGGCACAGACAGGGCGTTGGCCTCATCCCGGAAGAGGGCCCCCGAGAGCTGCGCGAGCAACTGCGCCTCCTCCTCTGAAACGCCACTCCCTGAGGCCCCGGAGGAGCTCGCCGTTACCGCAGTGTGAAGCCAGCGATAATAGCAACAGCAGCGCACCACCTGTCTTCGCGAAGAAGAAGAAGAAGCAACAGCAAAGGCGGCAGCAACGCGCCTCATTTTGTTTTGTCCTCTTTCGTGTATTTAATGTTCTGCTTACTTCCGTCCCAGTCCTCTGTGTCCAGGCGAGTTGCGGTCGGGAGAGGCCACAGGACAGCAGTGCCGCCCCTCACACTTCCCCTACGCGGGAGTCACAGCTCTTAAGAGCGGGCGATGAGGAGAGAGAGATAAAGAGAGAATAGGGGGGGGGACACGCACACGCAAGAGAAAACATGGGAAGAAGAGCAACAGAAAAAAAAAGACACGCCGCCAGTGGAGGGGAGATGGGCGGGATCAGAGAACAAAAGTTTCAAACACTAAATAATATATATTGAGTGTTAAATTACCTCACCACACGTGTGTTTGTGAAAAGGGCAGAGTCTCTTCAATCAAACACAATGATGGAGAAGCACTGCAAGAATCTTTTCGTTGTTGTTGTGGTGGTTTTTTTTTTTGGTCCAAGGGGCGTTTGAGGCGTCGCATTGGACTCTAAAGCAGACTCCTCGCAGAACGCACAGACACACACACACACACACAGACAAGTCCTGCGCAGTAAAAACACACCGAATCATGCATATGTATCAACATGTTGGTACGCTGTGTGTGTGTGTGTGTGTGTGTGTGATTTGCTTGGGGCGGAGCACAGGCGCAGACATCTTAAGATCCGCGGGTCCCAACGCCGTCTCACCAAGTGAGGAGAGGAGACAGAAGGTGCGCGGGACAGATATGGGCCAACAGGCAGACAAGAATGAAAGGATGAATGATCGATTGTTCGATTCATTGCTTCGAGTGAATTGAAATGAGAACAATAATGAAAATACACAGGCAACGAAATCAGATAAAAACAACAACTCCCATTCCTTCACGGATACCTTCAGCCCTCCCTTCTGTACACACGCACGCCCCCTGAAACACACATGCACACACGCACGCACATAAACGGGAGAGACAGAAGGGCAGTCAGGCAGATAGAAAGAGCATGATACGTGGTATTCCCAATAATGCGAATCGTCGTACTAGAAGAACACAGCCGCGACACATGCTGTTGCCGAGAGCTTGACCACTGAGCATTACGCACACACACACACACACACACACACACACTCACTTACACGTAAGAGGAAGCGCCAGGTGACCTACCATACCTCTCGCCCAGAAGTAAATTACTCACCACGCACGAACTCGGCGGCGCGGCGCAGCGGTGTGATGCGCACCTTTGTGAAGGGCATCATCTCACCGTCCGACATGATGTTCCCTTCGAGCGCCTCCAACTCAAGCGCTCGCGCCTTGATATAGCTTACAAACGGCAGCTCCACGTGGTTTCCCGACTCCAGCTTAGTAAAGAACTTGAGGAACTCCATGCGCCCGTACTTGAAATCTCCTTCCTTATTGAACACGATATCAATGGCGCCATCGCTCATGTGAGCACGGGGTGCCATTACGACATCTCTCGCGACACTACGGATGTTGCTGATGAATACATTGTAGTGGCTTCCGTCGAGCGTCACCCACGGCAGGTTCGGGTCGTCAAAGTCGTCGTGATGATGCTCCTGATGATGCTCCGAAGACAACGGGAACTCACCACCTGGCGCAGCTTCCTGAGAAACTTGTGGCACATTCTGCTCAGAGGCAGTAGTAGTCACATTGCCTTTGAAATTGGTGTGAAGTTGACAATGGGTGCATGTACTCCGCGTTGTGCAGGGTGGGAGCTCCACTTCGCTTGGAATCGATTCGTGCCCTTGGACTTTCTGCAGCTGCTGCCCATGTTTCCCCCGCCATGGCAAGTAGCGAAGCCGCAGACGATAGGAACGCAACCCTCGGCAGAAGACGTAAGATGCATAGGCAGTGAACCGAGTGCTTCCCATCCAGCGTAATGACTCTGACCCACGGTCAATTTCATTCACTACGCCAAAAGAAGTTGTCATGAAGGCGATTCGCTCAGCAACGTCAGGAACCGTTGATTCACCATCAACGCGATACGACTTTGCATTACCGGCCGTGTCGGGGAGGACCAAGTGGGTAAATGGTTCGGAATTTTCATTATTTGTTTTCTTGCTCTTGCCGCTGCTGTTCTTTCTTTTGTTAGCCTTCGTACCCTTCTGTTGTATCACGTATTGCATGCGCATGAGATCCTTCACACACGTGTCGAGGTGCACGAGAGCAAGGATGCTCTCTGCCACAGTGACGACGTTGAGGGTCTTTGCCATTCCACATCCACTCCCAGCAGGAATAGTAGCGATGAGTGGCATCGGCGTCAACTCCTCGGAGGAACTTAACACGTCAAGTTCAAGATCCGACTGCCTTCGCGGTGACTTACCCACGCTGTCTGCGTGGGAGTCTGTCTCGCCGTTCTTTTCGTCAGCTTCCTTCGGTTGGCTGGTGCTTTCTTCCTCCATTCCTCCTTCTTTCGGCCCCTCGTCTTGTCGCTGTTTCACTGCGTGATCCACCTTGGCCTGCATGGAGCTCCTGCCCAAAGCAGCATGTTTGCGCCGGTAGAACCCATTCACCGCCTCGTGAATCATACCGTCGCCGCCGACACACACGATGACATCGCGACCCGTCACACTGTTGGCAGTGTCTGCAATGTAATCCTCACAGTGGTGGGCGCGATCCGTGACAATCACCTCCAGCTCATGACGGGAGAAGCGCAACACCGGCATTACGTGCCGCTTGCATATCTTTATCGCATCCCCGACGCCTGACTTGGGGCTTACAAAAAACCGCAACTTCCGCTCCCCACCATGGTACACATCGCGGAGGATTGTCTGCACGACGCCCCGTGTCTCGCGCTGGCTCTCGAGGTCCGGCATCGACACAAACTCAATGGTTGAGAGTGACTTCGGCGTGCCAGTGGTCTTGCGCAGGTAGTGTAGGAAGTACAACTTACCACTGACACCAGAAGCCCTGCTGCTCTCGTTGTTGTTGTTGCCGCTGCCAAGACTTCCCGCCAACCGTCCCAGCGCTGCGGGCTGCCCTGTGCTGGTAGTGTGTGAGTGAAATCCACCGGTTAAAGAAGACTTTGAGACGGCACAAGAGTCTGGATGGACCGTCTCGCTCGCGTACATAGGCGGGATTCTCTGCGAGTTGCTCGCCGTGTCCTTTGTGCTTGCCGTGAGGAGTCCGCTCTGTCGTTCTTCCTCGTTGCAGCGGCGCAGCTGCCGCAGGAGTCGCTCGTCGGCAGTCTCCACGTTGACGACAGACCACATTGGAATGTTCAGGATGGTGACGACACCCCCACTGCGGTCCCTGTGCTGCAGAATGACGCGCCTGCGCTTTGGGCTATACGCCAGCGTCGCGTCCTTGCCGCGGTACCGCACCCGCGTCACGGATTCGTCCGCGTGGCCCCCAGCGTCGCTGCCGGCGTGGTGCTTCTTCGCCTTGGTGTTGGTCATCGCCGTCCGCAACGCAATCGCAGCCACCGAGATACCGAGAGGGACTGGGTGTAAGGCCTCTTTCCCTGATATTCGCTTTTTGTTCCTTTTTTTTTTTT
>NW_008826539.1:0-4447 GCF_000691245.1 Trypanosoma grayi
GAGCCGCGGCGCCCAAGTCAGTACGCCGGACACACATGGCGGCCCACGGCCCAGCTCGCTGGGGCCTAACAATCAGCACACAGTGACGGCTTGCTCGTTTTTGATGGTGTTCCACACAAGAAATAGAAGGGGGTTATATATGTGTGCTTTACTTTTGTTGGTGGGTGGCTGGAAAAGCCGTCCTCGAAGAGTGAAGACGCGCCGGCTAAACATAAATTCACCAAAAACACAGAGGCGCATAAGATGTAATTAGAAGCGTGCCGTGATGGCGGCGGCTGCTGCTCTCCCTTCCCCTCGCACGCGCCGCCGCCGCCGCCTCTGGCACAGGGGCTATTTCACCCAACAAAGACAGAAAGCGAGAATGAGACCGAAATCACCCACCAGCCATTGGTCATGCCGTCGGCGAGAGGTGCTGCTTGGCGCCAGCATCTTAGCTCTTCACCGGGGCAGCGTGGCGCTGGCAGAACGCCTTGATGCGCTCCACCGCATCGCGGTACACCGAGATGGGACGCGTCGTCACGACCCGCATGAAGCCCGGCGCGTGGAAGATGTTGCCCGGCAGCACCTGCACGTTCTCCTCCTCCAGCAGCTTCTCGAAGAACTCCACGTCGCTCTTGATGTCCTTGAACCGCTCCACCTCCACCTTCGACAGCACGTACATCGACCCCTGCGGCATCGTCGGCACTATGCCGATGCACTCGCGGAGGTGCTCGTAGAGGTACATGGCGCTCTCCTCGATGAGGCTCACGCTCTTGTCGAAGTACTCCTGCGGGGTGTTGAGGAGCGCCTCGGCAAGGGCCCCCTGCGCAAGCGTGTTGGGTCCGCAGACCAGCATCGCCACACGCTGCAGGCCCTGCAGGAAGCCGGCGCCATTGCCGTGCGGGTCAACGAACAGCAGCCAGCCCAGCCGCCACCCAGGGACGACGAGGTTCTTCGCGGTGCCGCCGAGAATCACGCGCGGCACGGTGCTGTCGAAGTCCGCCACGGACGTGAAAACGGCGTTGGGGTCCTTGCCCTTGAAGACCATGCCGGCGTAGATCTCGTCCGCGAACATGGGCAGGCGCATCTCCTCCGAAAGCCGCACGAGGTCCTCCACGTGGCTCCGGCTGAAGTTGCTGCCGCAGGGGTTCGACGGGTTCGTGATCACAAACAGCTTCGTCTTGTTGTCCTTCAGCTTCCGGATCTCGTCCAGGTCCGCCTCCCAGTTCTTGTCTGGCCGGCAGTTGTAGAAGTGCATGCCGATGCCGTAGGCCTTGCACACGGTCTCGTAGTGCGGGAAGCCCGGAGCCGGCAGCAGGACGTAGTCGCCCCTGTCGCAGACCGCCGTGATGGCCATGAGGATGCCGTGCGAGCCGCCGGAGCACATCACGACGTTCTCCTTCACGATCGCGCTCTTCAGCTTCTCGTTGTGGACGAACTTGTTCCTCCACCACGTCGCGGCGGCGTCACGGGCCTCCAGCGACCCCACCGTCGGGAGGTACCCATTCCACTCCTGCGTGTCAATGACCTTCTTCAGCTCCGCCTCGTGAGTCGGCGGCGTGAGAAGGTTCTTGTCGAGCGTCGGGTCGCCCACCGACAGCTTGATGATGGGCTTCGGGCAGGGCGACGGCTTCGCGTTGTCAGAGACGGTGCGGATGGGGTTGTAGATAAGGTCCGCGTGGGACGAAATGGAGACGTTCCAGGAGCTCATGGTATTTCTTTTTTTTATGTGTGTTTCTTCTTGCCTCAGTGTCACTTCTTCGTTCAGATGCTTTGCTGCAACGTGGCGCACGTCGGCGCGGTGCGTCGGACGCCACAGACGGAGAGCAAACGGGAACAAAAAAAGGTCGGGAAAGGAGCCGCGGCGCCCAAGTCAGTACGCCGGACACACATGGCGGCCCACGGCCCAGCTCGCTGGGGCAGTGTGCAGGCGGTGGCCGCCCCTCTGCCTGAGGGTGCGTGAAAACTTATAAGTTTTATTTTGAGAGTAAATTGTTAGGTGCAAATTTAATTGTGGAATGATTTCTTTCGGCCGCGATGCTCAGTCTTACCCGGGTGTGTGTTATTTTATGACTTGGTTTCTGTTTCCGAAGTCTTCGAGGCTTGTAGAATAGAAATGCAGGTTGTTTTTTTCTGCTTTTTCCGGCGTGTAGTGGGGTGCTGTGGTTGATTGACTGTTCGTGCCGAATAAGTTGGGTGGGGTGGTGACCCTCCTGGTGTGTCTTGAGGGGAAAAGGTTGTGCCTGCGCGTGGTGTTCGTAGCCGGTGCAATCTGCGGGAAAGTGCATCGCGCACTGTGCTTCTGGCGACAACAGGTGTGCTCCGCTGGTGACCCCGTGTTAGTTTGCGTGGCGTTTGCAAAATTGTCCGATGCGATCAACAGCTTCGCGAATGACGCCTACAGGACGTGTTATGGTCGCGCGGAAGTATCCGTCAAGACCAAAAATGCCTCCCGGCAGCACCTGCACGTTCTCCTCCTCCAGCAGCTTTTCGAAGAACTCCACGTCGCTCTTGATGTCCTTGAACTGACTGAAGTTGATCTTTACCATGACAAACATAGCCGCGCGAGGCTTTATGTATTCAAAGCCAAATTCGGTGAGGGAATCGTACGCACTGGCGCCCTCCTCAAGCACAGCGATCATGCTGTCCAGATGTGATTGTGGCACCTGCAGAATGGCATTTGCGTGTGCCTTTTGAGCGACAGAACTCACGCCGGCATGCAGCTGTGTTAAGCGGTCCATCCCGTCAACCCAGCTCCTTGCCACACTGTCGCGGTCCACGAGAATAGCCCAGCCGAAGCGCCAACCGGGCACTGCTAGTTTTTTTGCGGTGCCGCCGAGGATGACACGCGGCACACATGTGTCGATGTCTGCAACGGACGTGAACACCTCACCTGTGAAGACAACCTCTGCGTAGATCTCGTCGGATATAATGGGAAGTTGCAGCTCCTCACAAAGCCGAACTATATCCTCAATATGCTTTCGGCTGAAGTTGCTACCGCAGGGGTTGGAGGGGTTGTTGAGCATGATGCCCTTTGTCTTGCTGTTGACAAGGCGGCGGACGTCCAGGAGGTCGACCTCCCAGTTCTTGTGCGGGTCGCAGCGGTACGCACGGGGCTCGACGCCGTAGCTGACACACACCGTCTTGTAGTGTGGAAAGCCGGGGTTGGGGATGAGCAAGTTGTCACCTTCGTTGCACAACGCAGTGATGGAGAGGACGATGCCATGTGAGCCACCGGAGCAAATCACGACGTTCTCCTTCTCAATCGTTGCGCGGCGCTCAGGGGCGAGAAGATTCTGCCAATACTGCGCCACAACTTCTCGTGACTCATCATCACCGACGGCCGTGGTGTATCCGTTCTCCGCCCCACCCCTCACGGCATTCACCATCCCCTCTGTCAGCACAGTCGGTGCGCGAATGTTTCCGTCAAGCGTTGGATCTCCAATAGAGAGCTTAATGAGGCTCTTTGGCGACGATGACGGCTTGGTTTTATCCGCAAACTCATTAATGGGGTGGTATGTACGCAACGCGTGCTTCGACGCCTTGACCTGACGAAATCCACCCAAGCTCATCTCTGCTCTCCCTACGAGGACAAAAAATAAAGTATCTCCAACGTGTCTTAAACGAAGAAAAAACAACAACAGCAACTAATGCGAGAGGAAACAATACGTCATAAATCAGAAAAAAAAACAGACACAACCCCTATTTACACCAAACAACATCCCAGCATCCAAAAGAAACAACTCATTCCACCTATATTCATGAATACTCTAAGACCATCTCTCTCTCTCTCCAACTGTCTCTCCCCCGGTGTAGACGAGCGGCTTGCGGAGATGCACTGACGGTCCGCTCGCTATTACAAGGGATGGTGGTCTCGTACTCGTGAAGGGAGGGGTGGCGTCAGCGCTACTATCTAACGATTGTTCCTTTTGCTCGTCAAGGTGTGTTCTCAGTTTTCCCGAGTTACATTAAGAGATACATCTCATCACGTGCTGTTAGAGTGCAGTGCCATCTAGGACCATGTTGTTGAACCACGTGGGGGACGGACGAGCCCCCCGTAGCCTGCCACGTTCCTGCATGCGTGTGTNTGTATTTAGCCTGGTAGCCGCTGAAAGTTGCGGTGCCACATCTATTCCATAGGATGTTGGGCTGCGCGGTTTGGGCGGTTCAAGAGCCAGTCTGTGTTTGCTTAGAGAGCGAGCAGTCATTTTGTGAATGTTCGTGAATGTATTCGTTTATGAATACACGCTATCCAGTTCCACCCTTGCTTTATGGTTAATAGACAATATAAAAGAGCCAAGTGGAGGATTGTTTTCTTAAAAAAAAAAAAGAAATGCAAGACGCCGAGTACCGAGTGATATACATCCCTGTGGCAGTGCTGAGGGATGCGGCTCTGTGTTCTTCGAAAACCGTTTGCATGTTAAGGGAATGTTGTGTCTTGTGTTCCCTGCTCTTCCCCCCCCCCCCC
>NW_008826539.1:4610-6724 GCF_000691245.1 Trypanosoma grayi
TTGACGAAGTGGTCGTTGAGCGAGATACCGGCCTTGGCGTCGAAGACGGAAGTGAGGGCGACGCCGTTCATGTCGGTCGAGACCACTTCATCTTCTGTGTAGCCCATGATGCCCTTGAGTTCGCCCTCCGACGCCGCCTTGACGGCCTGACAGATCTGCGCGTAGGTGGCCGCCTTCTCCAGCCGCACGGTGAGGTCGACGACCGACACGTTGGGAGTCGGCACGCGGAACGCCATGCCTGTCAGTTTGCCGTTAAGTGCGGGGATGACTTTCCCCACCGCCTTGGCGGCGCCGGTAGCGGAGGGGATGATGTTCTGCCCAGCACCACGACCGCCGCGCCAGTCCTTCTGCGATGGGGCGTCCACTGTCTTCTGTGTCGCGGTGATGGCGTGCACCGTTGTCATGAGGCCCTCCACGATGCCAAACTTGTCGTGGACCACCTTTGCCAGCGGCGCGAGGCAGTTCGTCGTACACGACGCGTTTGAGATGACCGCCTGGCCCTTGTAGGTCGTGTTGTTCACGCCCATCACGAACATGGGCGTATCGTCCTTCGGCGGTCCCGTCATGACAACCCTTTTCGCGCCACCCTCAATGTGCTTGCGCGCGACATCCTCAGTGAGGAAGAAGCCGGTCGACTCGACGACGTATTCCACGCCGATGTCGCCCCACTTGAGGTTCGCGGGGTCGCGCTCGCTCGTGATGCGGATCTTCTTTCCATTCACAATGAGCGCCCCCTTCTGCACCTCCACCGTTCCCTCAAAGCGGCCGTGCGTCGAGTCGTACTGGAGCATGTATGCGATGTACTCGACGTCAAGCAGGTCGTTGATGCCGACGACCTCCACGTCCTGGCGGCGCTGCGCCGCGCGGAACACCATGCGGCCGATGCGACCAAAACCGTTGATGCCGATCTTGACTGCCATTTGCACAATGATGACGCGGTGTTGTTCTTGTCTGTTTGCTGGTAAAATGTTAATAGAATAGAATGATGTGAGATTACCCTTTTTTTTTTGTGGTTGCGTTTTGTGTTGTTGTTGTTGCGAAATAATACCGAGGACAAAAAATGGCGGAGGATGACAAGAAAAGAAGCGGAAGGCGTGCGTGGGTGCGGCGTAGCTGACGGCGACGCTGGGCGTCACGCCCCCTCCTCGCTTGGTGACAGTTTTGGTTGCTTCTTTGCGGTAGGGACGAAACAGTAAGAAAAAAAAAAAGACCTAAAACGAATTTGGGCACTCCCCACCCATATACACAAAGCATATATATATATATATATACACTCCTGCGTGGCCCTCTCCTCTCCCACTTCTCCTCTTAGAGGGGGGTGGGCGGGCACCACACACTCCTACTTCACGAAAGAAACAAAAAGCAAAAACCTTTCCACTACGACTCCTCCTTACCGCCTCTCACTACGCCGTCAGTCGCCATGCTACGGTCAGAATGTCAAGTCTTCTGGTGCCGAACGCAGAAGTCGCGGATACGCCTGATGGCCTCATCGGTGACATTCTTCGGTCGATACACGACGATGCGGAAGTAGTTCGGCATGTGGAAGAAGGATCCGGGCGCCACCTGTACGTTTTCCTCATCGTGTAATTTCTCGTAAAACTCCACGTCGTTCCCGATGTCGCGGAATAGTGATAAATCAATCTTGACCATGATAAACATTGCCCCCTGCGGAGCCACACACGAGAGACCGGGGCACGTGTGAATCGCATCCGCGAGCGCCACCGCATTCACCCTCAGCTCTTCCGTGCACCTCGCGAAGTATGAATCCGGCGCGTTGGCAAGAATATCCGGCAGCGCCCCCTGTACCACGTGGTTCGGCCCCAACGCGATGCTGCTTATGTTGTGCATCGCACGGAGAAGATCCTTTGCACACCCGGCGGCGTCGACGAGCAGCACCCAACCAAGACGCCACCCGGGTAGCATGAAGTTCTTCGACAGACCGCCCACGACAAAGCGTGGCACTGGCGTGTCGAACTCAGCCACGGAGGTGAAACAGACGTTGGGGTCCTTGTCCTTGAAGACCATGCCAGCGTAGATTTCGTCCGCAATGAGCGGCAGCTGCAGCTCCTCGCAAACTCGGATCAAACCCTCTACGTGTTTGCGCGAGAAGTTGC
>NW_008826540.1:0-6717 GCF_000691245.1 Trypanosoma grayi
TCTCTCTCTCTCTCTCTCCGTCTGCCTGTCTGTCTGTGTTTCCTGCCGTCGTTGCAAATGCGTAGCGAGTCTATTCCGTCCAGCGAGTCATGCCTGCCATCACGCAAGAGATGCTGCGCAAGCGCGCGGAGTTTGTGCGCACCGGTGGCCGCGGCTCTGTGCGCCGCACCGTGAAGACGGCCCACCGCACCACTGGTGACGAGAAGAAGGTGCAGACGGTGCTGAAGCGCCTCGGCGTGACGCCCTTCAACGAGATCGACGAGGCCATCTTCTACCGCCAGGACGGCTCCGTCTTCTTCTTCGACAAGCCGAAGGTGCAGGCCTCCATGCAGTCGCAGTGCTTCGTCGTGTCAGGCCCGTACGAGACGAAGGACGCCAGCGAGGTCGCCAATTAACGGATGGGGTTCCGCACGGTTCTTCTTTCTCTTTTCTCTTTTTTTTTTGTGACGTCCTCCNGACGCCAGCGAGGTCGCCAATTAACGGATGGGGTTCCGCACGGTTCTTCTTTCTCTTTTCTCTTTTTTTTTTGTGACGTCCTCCGGGAAGCAGGAAAAAAAACAAAACAAAACTATAACAGCAGGGGACTGCGTGTGTGTTTCGTCGTAGGTGCAGCCTTCTGGTGAACGCCTCGGTGGCGCCTGCTGCGCCCTTCCAGCAGGCGTGCGCCTGTGTGTGCGTGTGTGCTGGGCGCATGCCGCATCATATGTTTTTGCCATCGTCAGCCGCTTGTTCTCTTTCCTTCCGTTTTGTTGCTTCGCTTCTGGTGCGCACATACGCGCAGAAGTTTTTTTCTTTCTTAGCGTGCTTGGTGGATTGCGACGCACACAGACGAGCGGATACGTGCATAACAACATGCCAACCGAGGAGGCGGCGGTGGCGGCGCAGCAGCGAGAGCAGGAGAACTGTGAAACGCCACAGCAGCAGCTGCTGCCGCAGCGCTACACGTACAAGTCGGGCGCCGTCTATGAGGGCACCTTCAATGGCACAAAGCGCCACGGCCGCGGCCACTGGCACCACCCTGGCGGCGAGACGTATGAGGGCGAGTACGTCAACAACAAGCAGGAGGGCATGGGCGTGTACCTCTTCGCCGGCTCCGGTAAGCGCTACATAGGCCACTGGAAGGAGGGCGAGATGGACGGCGAGGGCGTGTACTACTACTCCCCCGACGGCGGCACGTATTACGTCGGCGGCTACGCGCAGGACAAGAAGAACGGCCGCGGATGCTACTGCTACGAGAACGGCATTGTTACAGTGCAGGGGTGGCTGCAGGGCGTGCTGCAGAGCGAAGTGGAGGCGACGATGATGCAGCGCGTGGAGGCGACGCTGCACATTGAGGCCATCACTGCGGCGGTGCGGGGCGTCGCGCCGACGGAACTCGGCGCCCAGCCGCCACCGTCGGAGGTGCGCACGTTTCAGTTCCCGTCTGGTGCGACCTACACCGGGCAGTACCACGGCACAAAGAAGCACGGCACCGGCTACTGGCTCCACCCGGAGGGCGACAGCTACGACGGGCAGTTCGAGCAGAACAAGCACAGCGGGTGGGGTGTCTACTTGATTGGCCGCAGCGGAAAGAAGTACGTTGGGCACTGGCACGATGGCAAGATGAATGGTGTCGGCATTTACTACTTCAACGCAGAGGAGACAGAGTACTTTATTGGTTCATACAAGGACGATGTGAAGCACGGCCATGGCTTCTACCGTTTCGCGGAGAGCGGCAACAGCAAGCTGCAGCTCTGGGAGAATGGAGCCATTAAGGAGGAGTCCGACGCAGAGGAGGCGGTGGTGCAGCAGTACCAGGCCGCAATGAGAAAGATCATCGAAATCGTGCGACCATTTGCCACACACTACGTGCCAGCCATAGCGCCGTAGCGTACTGGAATGCCTTGCTCACAAGTAAAGCCGTGCGCCCCCTGCGTCTATTCCTCTTTCTTTATTCTGACTCGAATGCGAGAGCGGCCGATTTCGCTGCACTCAGACGTGTGTGTGTGTGTGTGCGCGCAACCCCATAAATCTCTCCTTGCCCGCATCTGCAGCGCTGCTTTGTCCCTGATTTTCTGTTGCCTTCTCTCTTTTTTGCTTTGCCACGCGCATACACACAGCACTTGCTGTGCTGTCTGCGGAAGGCGGACACACTGGCCATGACGCCGCTCGGAAAGAAGGAGCTCCTCGCGTGGGCGTCGGAGACGAGCGGCATTCGCCCCTGCAGTAAGTACGCCGACCTGCGCGACGGCGTGGTGCTGCTGGCCCTTGCCAGCCGCCTGTTTCCGGCGGGCGTCGAACCTCGCACCCTGCGCCGCGGCCCGGACGACGTGGAGCGGAACTGGGATGCGCTCCGCTGCCTCATGGCGCAGCATCGACTGCCGCTGCACCTGTGCGACCGCCACGCGGTGGCAGCCGGTCACGCGCGGCACTGCTTCAACATGCTGGTGCTGTTCTACTTCCTCACAAAGCTCGCACGCGACTCGGACTTTTGCGTGGACTTCGCGAACCCTATCGACCCCGGTATTGCGGAGTTTCTCCAGTCACCAAAGAGCCTTATCTGCGTCGGGAAGGTGCCCGCAGGCGAGGCGGGGACGAATAGTGAACTTGCCCCCGATGAGACGACCACGGCCGCCACATCCTCGTCTGGACTTCCATGTGAGCAAGAACACCAGCAACAACAACAACAACACCAGCAACAACAACACCAGCAACAACAAAAACCTTTGACCTCTTTACCACCAGCGCCCATGCAGCGTGCGGCTTCGCTGGCGTCCTCATTGCCGATGGGTGGAGACGAGTTGGAGCTGCAGAGCCTGCGGGCGCGCAACGCGCGGCTGGAAGAAGAACTCGAGCACGTGCGAGCTACGTCACAGTTGATGCTGGCGCAGCAGCGTGGCCTTGTGGCTAGCGAAGTTGCCCGCACGGCGGAACAGTTTGAAGTGCAGATGGCGCTGCTGCGGCTGGAGCGCGACCACGAGGTGCGGCAGTGCCTTATTGACGTGCGCGAAGAGTACGACAACTTCCTCCGCGCGATGGAAGGCGATTCGGCGTCGTCGTCTGCCGTCGTTAGAGCTCTTGAGTGCAAAGTTCAGGTCCTCGAGCGCGAGCTGGCCGAAACGCGCGGCACAGCGTTGCAGCTGCAGAATGGTCTTACCACACAGCGTGACCGCCACGACGCTCTCGCGCAGAGGATTCAGGCCATCTGCGCCGCCGCGCCCGCTGCTGCGCCCGACGACCGCGAAGTCGTGGCGGCCATCACCGTGCTGCTGGAAGGACAGCCGCAAACAGTGCGGGACGCGGTGGCGCTGCGGCTCAAGGCGCTGATGTCGCAGATGCAGGGACTCCGCTGCGAGGCGGAGCGCTTGCGGGGGCGCGAGGAAAGAGACAGTGCCGGCGGTGGCGGCGTAGGGGAGGTGTGCCGCCTCCGCGTTCAGCTGGAGCGGCTCAAGCAGACCAACCACTTCTTACACCACCAGCGGCGTCAACAACAACAACAGCAACACCAGCAGTTGCAGCAGCACGACTGGTATGCGGTGCCGCTAGCGGACGCCCTGGAGGCTCCGTCCTGCACGATTGACTCTGAGACGTGCGACGCCATTTGCGCGCGAGTCAGCGCGGTGGTGGAGGCGCACACTCTGGCCGACTCTGCCGTGCGCAAAGAAGTGCAGCGGCTCGTTGACACTGTGCAGATACTCCAAGCTCGGGTGCAGACCGCCAGCGCTGCTCTGATAGCGTACCGGGACAAGCAGCAAGGTCTCTATGAGCAGCTGCTGTGCGCTCAGCAAAACAGCGAGTTGGAGGCGCATGAGCGGCAGCGCACAGTGGAAGCAAAGTTGGACGAGCAGCGCCTCCGCATGGAGGCCAGCGAGGCGGCTCTCACCACCAAGCTGCGTCTCGCAGAGGAGCGCTGCTCGCGGCGGGAGTCCGCCATGAAGATGCTGCACGAGCGGGTCCGTGACATGGTGTGCTCAGTGCTCAAGCAATCCAGCAGCAGCAACGGCAACGGCAACGGTGGTGTGGCGCTCGCGGAAGTGCGGGACACACTGCAGAGCATCATGGCGGAGGTGACGGGCTCGCAGCGTACACACGAGTCGCTGGAGGCTGCGCTGACGGAGTTGAGCGAGGAGACCGCAAACCTCCGCCATCAGATCGCGTTGCGCGGGCGGGAGGTGGAGCGGCTGCAGTCCGCACTCGCGGAGGCTGAGGCGGCGCGGCGGACAGGGCAGGCACAGGTGGCAAGGGTGAAGGCGGAGGTCGCCACGCTGCGTGATGCCATTGCAGTCGAAGTAGACGCGTGTCGCCGTTACATTGGTCGGGTGGGAGAGTTGCTGCTGACGGCGGAAGAGCTGCCGCAGCCATCGGCGGTTGTGGCAAGTCGTACTGCAACTGCGGCTGCTAGCGTCTCCTCCTTTCCCCTGACGGAGGTTTACAGGAACGGAAGCCGAAGTACCACCACCACCACCACCACCACCACCAGCATTGGCAGTAACAGTATCGGCGGGAGGGAGGAAGCGATGGAGGAAGAACATGCAGACGGAGTAGTAGAAGCAGAAGCCACATCAAGAACCACAACAGCGACAACAACGTCAAACATTAAGGCACCAGCGGGTGCTGCTGTGGCGAATCTAACCCCGTCGCTGTTGTCTCCAGAAGAGTTGGAGCGACGCAAGATGGCGATCCTCAGCAAGTATGGATTCTCGAGTAGATTAGATCACTGAACGTCTGTGTTTTCGTTAGGTGGGAGCAAGCGGTGTATCATTACGAGTTCAACCTCTTTCCCCTTCTCTCGTTTCTTCCCATCTACACAGCAGCGCGTGACGCGCGAAAAGAAGCGTAAATGGGAAGAAACGCAGCAACAACAGGCGTGCAGGTGCCCTCTGGTTTCTGTCAGCCTTGCTGCACCTGTGCATCTGTTCTTTCTTGCTGGGGACTCTTTTTTCTTTCCGTTCCTGCTCTCCTTTCTGTGCGTGCGCTCTCTATCCCCGCCTTGTTTCACTTCGTCCTGTTTATTGCACGTGTGCCCACAGTTAGCTACACTGCCCGCACAGATGTCGGCTCCGCTCCGTCGCACCGTGCTCCACAGCTTCCACCTGAGCCGCAAGGCCCGCATGGGCCCCTTCGCCGGCTACGAAATGCCCATTCAGTACCCGGGCGGCGCCTCGCGGGAGCATCTGCACACACGTCGCGCCGCCGGACTCTTTGATCTCTCGTACTTCGGCTACATCGAGCTGCACGGCGCGGACCGCGAAAAGTTCTTCGAGTGGTTGACACCGAGCTGCGTGTCGGAGCTGCCGGAGGGTCAGTCGGCGCTGACGATCTTCATGAACGAGGCGGCCGGCGTGAAGGACGACTGCATCGTGTCAAAGCTCCCTGGCCACCTGCTCGCCGTGGTCAACGCGGGCTGTAAGGAGAAGGACGTCGCCCACCTGCGTGCGCGGCTAGCAGAGTTCAAGGGAGACGTCACCCTTGTGGAGCTCGACCGTGCGATGGTGTCGCTGCAGGGTCCTATGGCAGCAGCAGCACTCGCGCCGTACGTGGAGGACCTTGACAAGATGCTATTCATGCGCTGCCGCCGCAACGTCCGCATCAATGGAATTGACACCACTCTGACACGCTGCAGCTACTCGGGCGAGGATGGCTTTGATATCATCATGAAGCCCGAGGACGCACTGCCGTTCGTCGAGGTTCTGCTGCGGAATCCCGAGGTGCAGATGTGTGGCCTCGCAGCACGCGACAGCCTACGCATCGAGGCGGGGCTGTGCCTCTACTCGCACGAGTTGGCGGAGGACATCGACCCGGTGGCCGCACGCATCGCGTGGTGCGTGCCGCGGCGCCGCATGGCGGAGGGCGGCTTTATCGGCCACGAGCGCCTCGTGCAGCTTGTAGCGCGCCCGAAGGAGCTTGTCCCACGGGTGCGCGTCGGCGTCACGTCCGTCACGAAGGGACCGGTGCCGCGCACCGGAATGCCGATCCTCCTCGACGGGAAGCTGGTCGGCGAAGTGACGAGCGGCGTGCCGTCGCCCACCCTTGGACGCCACATCGCGATGGGCTACGCTGACCGCGCGGCAGCGACGGTGGGGCAGCTGGTGGAGATCGACGTGCGCGGACGCCGTGTACCGGGAGAGATCGTGCTACCGCGCTTCGTTTCCGCGCGGTACTACAAGGGCTGACGTCGCCGGGCGTAGGCGCAGCCTCCATAGTGGAGAGTATTTATATTTTCGTGTGTTGACTGTGTCTATCTCTCTCTCTTTATTTTTATATAATCTTTGTGTATGTGTCTGGCCGTATCTATCTGTCGATCTATCCATATATATATATATATATATATATATGTATATGGATAGATAGGTGCGTGCGTGCGTGAAGGGAAGAAGAGGGGCTGATGAACACATACATGCATATATCCACGTACACGCGGCGGGCGGAAACGCGACAGAAAGCACTGGGCGTTGCTGCTGTGCCGTAACGTGACGTGAAGTAACACGGGCGCGACCGTTGTGGAGTTGATTTGGGGTATCGGTGTAATACTTCTGTGATAGGGCATGAGGGCACGAAGGAAAAGACCGTAAGTTCTTTGCGTTGACCCGCCTGATTTTGATTATATTTTTCTTTTTATTTTCTTGCGTTTGTGTTATTTTGCTCGCGTTTTTGTGCTTTTGTTCGCTGATTCTCTTATATGCACCGCCCCCGTGGCGAAGCGTGCTTTGTGCCCTCCGCGACGACTCCCTTCCTTTT
>NW_008826541.1:0-6704 GCF_000691245.1 Trypanosoma grayi
CCGCCTGAAAAACCGGGAAGTCCTTTTTTCTGGGATCGCCGATGGCATTGGCTAGGGTTTGAATCCTAACTCTTGGGTTTTCCTTCGCCGCCTGAGCCACCCGAAGCTGATAACACAACCATCTGCCCAATTTGCGCCTGTTCGACCGAAAAGCCCTCGTGGCGGACGGCATGAATCCATGCCAGAAAATTGCCCCACGCCTGACCTAGACCAAATCCAGGCTTCATGGGTAAGGGGAAAAGGCCCAGATGAGCCCCCAGCAACTGTCCCGGGGGAGGGGTTCTCCATAAATACCCCAAGGCAACCTTAAAGGTCCGGATATTTTCTTCAGGTCGGAAACCCTTTTCCACGAACTTATTTCTCAGCTCTTGAATTCGTCGCAACCCCACCTGGGTTGAGCCCCAAACAAATTCAATGGCCGTTCGGCGTGCCAGTCCATCGTGGCAGTATGCGTCACGGTGAGAACATCAGGTGGAACTAAGTCGTTTCCACCCTCTGTTGCACCCCGCTGCGCTTGCAGTGCCGTCTGTTTTGCTTNAACTTATTTCTCAGCTCTTGAATTCGTCGCAACCCCACCTGGGTTGAGCCCCAAACAAATTCAATGGCCGTTCGGCGTGCCAGCCCATCGTGGCAGTATGCGTCACGGTGAGAACATCAGGTGGAACTAAGTCGTTTCCACCCTCTGTTGCACCCCGCTGCGCTTGCAGTGCCGTCTGTTTTGCTTTTTGAGCTAGCCACGCCTGCATCTGATTGATCCGAGCCTGCATCTGGTTTCTTTCATCACACAACTGCTTTTTCTGCGATTCCAACGTGTTAATGTGATGCTGCACTTGATTAATGCGATCGTGTGATTCCGCTGTTTGAGCGTAGGCGACCTGTGGGGTCACTAAACGTTCTTTAGCCAGTTCTGCCCTGGCCATTTCATATTGCTGATACGGTATTGACTTGCTTTCCTCAAGCGCCATCCACTCAGTTCGGAAAGTCTACCTGGCATCGTCAAATGCTTTAATAAAGTTCTCGTTCCTTGGCATGTTAAACAACACCATAAAGTGCCGCAAAGAAACGAAACTGGTTTTAGCACCATTCTCCAGACAAATAGTCAGTTCACCGTCTTCAAGTTTGAGTATGCCGTCGGTGGGATTGACCTGCGTACCAAAATTTTTCTGTACTCAAAAGAAAATGGGGTCCGACCGTAATGCTTGACGAAAGCCCTAAGAGCTGACAGGCTCGTCATCCACTCCGCGTCAATGAGGGCCCACAGGGAAGCGATAGATAATATTGCTTGCTTGTGGCTTACCTTTCGTATCAAAACCTTACACTTTGCGACACTTTCTCACAGCAAGAGCTGAAGACAAGAATGATGATGGATTGCAGGATCTCTTATTAACAGGTTGGGTAAGGCTTGGCCATTCCTTTCACAGGCTTCCAAAACATAAAAAGAACTTCTGATGGGCTTGTGAAAGGGGACGCGGGGGCGTGTTCATGGCGCTTTTGGCACCTTCGTTTTGCTAGCTTCATTGCCAGTACTTATTTGATACCTTCGCTGGGACACCACGTGCGCGAAATACAGAAGCCTTTGTTAATATAAAATATAAAACTTTCTTGACTCTTCTTTACTTCAGGAAAAAATGTAGGACATCTACTATTCTGTTTTTCGTAGTGTTTTCTTGACTTCCGCTCATGGCCACGCCCCATCCGCTACCATCGCAAATCACGTCCGTCACCTTCCGATTTTGATACGGAAGGATGCCCGTTTTTTTTGTTTTTATTTGCTTTTCTTGGTATATAGTTATATATTTTATCGAGCTTGCCCAGTGAGAGAACATGCGTTTAAGTGTGCGGAGGGCCGCTTGCTTTAATCCGGGACCCCGTAGACCCACCTGCCTTTTTTTGGGCAAAGCGTGCAGAGGAATGGCGCATTGTATCGGCAATCCTAATAGCAATCTATAAACTAAAGAAGGCTAGAGGAGGGTATGGGCCACCCCGGCCACCGCATGGCAAACGCCATTTTCATCGGGGAAGGCCGTTGAAGAAAAGCCTTTTCACTGCAAGAAGATGCTGGGCAAGCTGTTTTGTGAAGCGCAGCTTCTCCACATCACCTTCGTTCACAGCAAAATTAAACAAGAGACTCTTTAGGGCAGGCAGCTCAGGAAGCGCAGGCTCCCCCTCTGAAATGTACACTGTGGCTCGGTTTCACGGTGCCCAGCCTGAACCCATATCTAGCCGTGCGGCGCCTTCTGGGCCCATGCTTCGTGTAGCGCCGGCGCCCGCACATAAGACATACAAAGGCAGTGGGGGCCATTTGCTCAGAAGCGACCCCCTGGAACCTCCGGCGTTTCCCTTTTGTGAGAATCCCTTGGCCCTCATGAAAACTTAGGTAATGCGACGCGGCGGGGCCAATATGGGAGAATCATTTCAAGCACAACATGCGCTGCTTTTTCTTCCGCTGCTCTGGCGATGGGTGGTGTTTTCCCTTGTGTTTTATCATTGATTATGTTGTGGAAGGTGTCTCTCTTCTCGTATGCTTTGGAAGATGCGGCAATGCTTCGTAATACCCTTCCCGTTTCATGGCGCTAATGTGAAAGGTTGGGTTTTTCACTGTTTCTCGCTTGGGGTGGTCTTGGTGTGGCTTGGTCTTCTTTTTGCGCCGCTTTGCTCAGTCTGCCAGGTGGCTTGTATTTCATTCGGATCGCCATTACCCCAGCGTTGTCGACGACCTTCTGGCATACCGTGCGGGATGTTTTGGGTCGCAGCGCCGCTTTGCATGCCGGCCCTTGTGGGGAACGGTGCTTGACACGGATTTGGGAGAGCAGCCCTGCCTTAGCAGCGGCTCTCGGCCCACATCGTTCGCATTGGGTGTGCGTGTCTTTGGCCTTCCCTTCGGCTCCCTGTGGGCGCTTATGTTCTGCTTTTGGGCGCTGGCGGCGGTTTTGGTGGCGAATATGCCGCGTCAGCCTCCACCCCGCGCTTCGCACGGCCCTGCGCATGGATGGCGGGCCGGTTCTCTTAGAAGCTTCTTTGTGATCGGGGCCGTGTGGGTTGTCCTGTGCGTTTTGCCCGTTTGGGCATCGGGTCTGGGTGGGGGGCGGGGCGCCCAGCGGCCCCGCAACAGCCGGATGCACGACTTTCAATGGGGCGCGGGCGCGTGTGAATCCTTTCTTTTTGACTTTGTCAATCGCGCCACTTGCCCGACAGCCGAGGCGGATTGGCACGCCGGGCAATCCCCCGCATCCCGGCGGCGAAGTGCCGCCGCTTTTGGGTTGCCTGGGGGCGTTTCTATTCGAGGCTTTTTGGAAGGGGGAAGGGTTTCTGTAGGATTGCACCTCCTGTAATGTACGCGGCGTGGTGGGCTGCAATGCTCGCAGCAGCCAGCCGTAGCGGTGAGATTAACCGGTTTGAAAACGAGCTAGGGCTACCCCCTTCCCGGGTTAAGCTGGGATCATTGCGTGTAAGGTTCCAATAGCCGCCGGTGCTGGAGTAGTGGTGGGGGGGCAGTTGGGGCTGTTGCCTGCGTAGGCGACATTTCGCCGGCACAACTATGCACGGCATCCGCGTGCCGGTGCGCTGTGGCAGGTAAGAGGCTGTCTTGGTTTCTGATCGCATGCCCGATTCTTTGTAACGCCACAGTGGTCAAAGAGAAAATTTAGCCGTATGTGCGCCTTCGGCGTCGTAGGTCCAATGGTGGATTCCATGGTGCTCGTAATAATGTGTAATTGGCTTTTAGTGAGCCTGTGTGAAGTGCTATGGGGGATAACAAGAAGTCGAAAGACGGAGAATCTACACGGCCGAGTGCTGCGGCGGGGAATGGCCTCCAGCAATTTCCGCATGCCAACTAGCAACGCGATAGATTCAGCAGGGCAGGTGCACGCCATTGGTCCCGCACCCGCTTTTGCTTTGGCAAAGGGCCCCCGTTGAGGTAAAACATGGCTGCTGCAGCATATTTTACCCCCAGATCAACCGAGCCACCCACCCACAGCCCATAGCGCTAGCGCATGGGTGGCGCAGAACCCTTCCGGCAAAAGCGTCGGGCAATCGGCCTTGTGCTTGCTTGAGGCTTGGCCCCCTTCAGGTTGTCGGCGGTGGCGCCTTTGGGCGGTGTGCGAAACGGGGCTTGAAATGCCCATTGCGGCGTGAAGGGCGTTGGGGGCGGGACCCTGTCTTCAATATGGGGTTCTGGGTGCTGCGCCATGGTGGTGGTATATGGTTGTCGTGCGGGGCGGGCGGTCGAGTATGCCGCTTTGGTTCTGTCACGCACGGCTCCCCGTCGTATTTCGCACAAGGGCCGATATGTGAGGCGGCGGATTGGTACCAACGCACTTCGTAGCTTTATTCTGGCCTCGGGTAGGGCATCGTCTGTGCGGCTGCCTTTTGGGGTGCCGGCAATTTTTTCATAGGCCCCATGCTTCCAAGCATAAGGTGCGGATCGCGAGGTGAGGGATGTGCCCCAGCACCATATCCGTATGCCATGCATTGCTTTGGTTTGCATCAGAGCCAAGTAGAAGGTACGCAGTGTGTCTTGCTTTGGCCTCCAGCTGCGGGATGGGACGGTAGCTAGTTCCATGGCGACCGGTGTGTCATTGTAGAAAAAATCAAGGGGGTTCATATTTTTGGTCCCGAAGAAAGTATACTTCGTCTTGGTCGCGTTAACTTCCATAAACTGTTGCTTGGCCAAGCACGCCGCTGCTTTTAGCCCCTGTTGTGGTGTTGTGGCCATGATCTCTCGGTCGCTGTGTCGGGCAATCGGGGTGGAGTCACCCGCAAAGAAGCCGTGCCGAAATAGCGTTGCCTTAACCAATCTGATGCTGAGAGAGTTCATGAGAATAATAAACACGAGGGGTCCAAGAGCCGTGTCTTGCAAAACTCTTTGCATGAAGTACGCCGGAGGGAAGTGCACCCTGCTCGCGCGAAATACTGCTGCCCTATTGCGCAAAAAAAGGTACCGACCATCCCGCTATACGTTGCAGTGTTCCTGGCCGTCACATTTTGAGCATAATGCTATCATGCTCTACCGTGTCGAATGCTCAGGCGTAATTCACAAACGCTGCGGCCGTTTTATTATCAGAAGGCGGGCGATGCGCGTTCGCTTGAAGGTGCAATGGTTGGTCTAATGGGGGGGGGGCGGGCTGGCCGGAACCCGAGCTGCTGTGGCGTAAGCGCAGGCAGTATCACATCAAGAATACGCGCTGCTATGATTCGCCCAATGAGCTCACAGAAGCAACTGGTGAGCGCGACTGGTCTGTATGGCTCTAGGCCAGTTGCTTTCTTCCCCAGTTTGAGGAGTGGGCTTATAATCCCGTGTCTCCAGCTCTGCGGAACGATGCCAGTGCGCAGGCTCTTGTTGAAAAGCGTTAGGGCAGAGTGGTTCGCACCTTTTCCAAGGTGTCGCAGTGCCTCTCCGTGTGTCATGTCCGGTTGCGGTGCAGATCCCGGCGGCAGGAGGCGCAGCACGCGATCGGGCTGGGTCATTGTTGTTGGGTGGGAATTCCCACCCCTCGTTGTTTTTCCGAGTCGAATCTTTAGCTGCTGCCTGGATCGGGCGTGCGGCTTGGTGGCAGTTGTCTTGCCCAGGTCTGCCAGCCCAGGGGCTAGAACGGAGACTGCCGTCGATTGCCCTCCGGCACTGCTCCCTCTGCGCCGAACCGTATCTAAGAGACAATGCGCTTCTCTATGGTGTCTATGCGATTCATGCCTTGTTCTTGGTCTGAAGAGTGAGTTGGTCAGTTGGCGGAACGTCGGCCAGTTTGCTTTCTTACATTCCAGCAGGGTTTGGCGGACCCGCTGCGCTTCTGTCGTGGTGTCGCCCCTTCCCGCTTGGACGGTATAAGTGGTGATGCGGCGGTCCCTCTCAGGGGGTGGGTCGCCCTGCCCAATCGAACGCTATGCAATCCTTTTTGGGTGTTGCGCCTAGCGCAGGGGCTCTGTGTCTGTCGGTGCGCCGTGTTGGGTCGCCGGCGTTGAGAACAAGAAATTCATTGCCGACGCGCAGCGAACAACGGCGCCGCCTCTGGCATCAGGCGGGGCCCCGTGGTCCCATGCAACTGCGTGCGCGCTGGCGTCTGCGTCTATGGGCTGCGGCGCATCTGTGGTGTTGGGGCTGTCGGGGTCCTCTGGGGGNCCCGTGGTCCCATGCAACTGCGTGCGCGCTGGCGTCTGCGTCTATGGGCTGCGGCGCATCTGTGGTGTTGGGGCTGTCGGGGTCCTCTGGGGGGATTTTGGTTGCAGCAGTGGAGGGGTGGGGGCTGGGGAAATCGCCAGCTTCATGCCTGCTTCCCGGTGGCTCGTTGCTTGTTCGAACCAAATGCCTGCGACAAGCGCCGCTCCTTCCCCCACCCGCATCTCATCCGTGGCGGGGGTGGGGGCGCCCCCACCGGGAGAGGCGCGAGCTATCCCATAATACTGGCGGCCGCGGGGGTCGAAGCCGGCAGCCCCAGGGTGGGGGGTTGGGGCGCCTTTTTCGCCACACCCAATGGGCAAAGCGCGGTGTTGTGATTGCGCGGCTGTTTGCAAGCGGCTGGGCGCTTGCCCTGCGCTAGCCCAGTTGGGTTCCGCGGCGTGCCTCTCAAAGTGCGGCCGGGATTTGCCGATAATTTTCCGTTCGGCAGCGGCGTGGTGCGTGTGGCGCTCTTCGTGGGGTGGAAACGCGCGCCCCAAGAGTGAGGAGAACAACGCGGGGTCCCGGCGGGGCGCGGCGCAGCGGGCCCAAG
>NW_008826542.1:0-6699 GCF_000691245.1 Trypanosoma grayi
GACACGGTGCTGCTGCCCGAGTTTGGTGGGAGCAGTGTGAAGGTGGAGGGCGAGGAGTTCTTCCTCTACAATGAAGACTCCCTCCTTGGTGTCCTGCAGAATTGAAATGAACCCTGTTTCCGTTTACACAACTGCAGAGTCACATCTCAATTTCATCTATTATTATTCATTCTAAGCTTACAGAGGAGGGAAACGTGTGTTGGAGAAGTTTTTTGTTTTGCCGTGTGTATGTGTGTTACTGCTCGCTGGGGTTTGGTGGCTTTATTGGCTACTAACCGCAATATTCACTCTCTTGGCTTTTTTTTTGCTTGTTTCGTAGCTACGCTGGTGCGTGCCCCTTGCTAAGGGGGGAGGGGGGCTGCTGGCGGTGTGGTATCGTGTTGCGTATTCTCACATCTACAGTGCGTGTGTGTGTGTGTGATGCTGGCGGGAGGGACGGCACGATCGCTGTGCGGCATGCGCCGTCGCAGCCGCATGTCGCAGCTGTTCCACGTTGGACGTTGCTGCACGACTGTGGTTGGGGGCGGCACAGTGGAGGTTCCGCGTGCATCGAAGCCGGAGCCATCCGTGGAAGTTACGCCACCGATAGCAGCAGCGGCACCAGCAACAACATCGAAGACGGCGGCGTCTTCCGCCTTGTGGCGACACGGTGCGGACGTGGATGGTGCCACTCTTGGCAAGCCGCACGTCGCAGCCACTACACCTGAGCAGGTGGAGGAAGTGTTTCGCTCTTCTGTCCTTGCTCGAACCGCGAGCAATGCGCAGCTGCGCCAGTATGTGCAGCGGCTGGAACCAAAGGACCACGCCCTTGCGCTCGCTGCTGTGCGTGGGGCGCGGGCCGGTGGGCTTCGGGTGGACAACAGAACAAACGAGGTGCTGCTCACGAAGCTGATGGATGGCGGGCAGCTGCGAGCCAGCATGGACCTCTACCAGCGTATGATCCAGAGCCGTGTGACTCCAACCGCGAACACGTACGCGACTTTGATGCAAATGTGCCTTGAGCGCGAGATNCCGGAGTCATGTGAAAGACTCTTCGACGAGATGGTAAAACGGGGACAATCGCCCAATATGCAGAACTATGAGCAATACATCACGGCGCTTGCGATGGAGAACCCGCCTAAGTGGGAAAAAGCTATAGAGGTGTTCGACCGCATATCCAGGGAACGCCGCGGTAAGCACCTCAGAGCCACAACGTACAACTCGCTGATGCGGGTATACCTGAACATGAGGCCGTTTGACTGGCGTGTTGTTTACAACTGCTACTACGAGATGCGCTCGCGCAAGCCGCCCATTCAGCTGCAGTGGGAAAGCTATAAGCTGGTGGCAGAGGCTATGCGGCGTGGAAAGGCTGGCTACATTCGTCGCTTCCTGACATACTTGGATGCGTGGTTCTGTGTGACTCACTTCCGCTCGTGGGAGTTCCTTGTGGGTGTCATGGTGTACATGGGTGTGATGTTCGTGCTGAAGTCCCTCATTAGCTGGGTGGTGGTGCTGTATTACAAGCGCACCGTGGCGGCGAGCAAAGGCGCCGCGTCGGCTATTTTGCCGTGAGCTCGTACACCCCTGCACTCGTACGTACGACGCTGGGGGGGGGGAGGCGAAGACTGCGAGGCGTGAGAGCCGAGTCACACCGAAAAAGAAAAAACCTNGGGGGGGGGGGAGGCGAAGACTGCGAGGCGTGAGAGCCGAGTCACACCGAAAAAGAAAAAACCTCCCATTATCAACACTGACGCCTCGCACGATGTTTGTGCGTGATGTGCTGTTACGGTTTTACCTGTTGCGTGTCTCGAATTCTTTTGCAACCTTTTTTTTAAACGTCGCTGCTCTCTTCTCGTCCCCCCCACCTTTTTTTTTTGCCGTTCGCCAGCTGTGAGAAAACAAGGAGGGCGCGCGGTCTGTGCCTCTGACACCCACAAATAGAAGAGTAAAACAGAAGAAAACAAAAAGGGAATGGATCACCCCAGCAGGCAGGAGGACGCAGCGCCGGCGGAGGAGCCCCCAGCAGCAGCGGCGGTGGCAGCAGTAGCCAAGCAGACTGTCAGCACACCGCAGGGCAATGGCCAGGGTGGTAAGGGTGCTGTGGAAGCGTTGCGCCACATTCATGACAACCAGAAGTTCGAGTCGGAGGCCCGCGAAATGGTGAAGGCGCTCCTCGCCGAAAAGGGGGAGGCTCACGTGCAAAACATGCTCCAATCTGAGATTCAAAAAGTTAAGAAAAAAGAGTCTGAGCTCGCTTCTGTCAAGAAAAAGGTGACAGTCACCACGAAGGAGGTGGACGAGTTGCAAATGGACATACGACAGGCAGTTGAAACAAAGGCAGAGGCGGAGCGTATGTGCAAAGTCCTGCAGAGCGCAATGAAGCGGCGAGCTGAGCTTACCGAAGAGGCCAAAAAAAAGATGGAGGAGCACCGCCTTAGCGTTCAGTCGAAGGTTGAGATGAATGTGAGCGATATACGCGCCAAGTACGATGAACGCAAGCAGCAGGTGCAACAGATAATGGAAGAGAATAGCCGCCTGCGTGAGGAGGTGGCTCAGCAGAAGAAGGAGTTTGATGAGGCCTACACCTCTTACCAGGAGAGCTGGAAGGAGCGCGAGAGCTATGTGGGGGAGCTGATGCGCAGCTATCAGCAGGTGACAAAAGAGATGGAGCTGCTGGATGCACGGCTCGCCCTCGTGCGACGTGAGCGGCAGGTGGCGGAGGAGGGCAAGAAGTTGCTGCAGCGGCAGCTCGAAATGTACAGCACGCAGCTGAGCGGCTTCTCTGATAACCACACAATGGTGGAGGCAGAAAAGGTGGCTGCGCAGCAGCGGGAAGAGGGGGAGGCGAGAATCGCACAGTTGGAAATCAGCAAGAAGGAGGCGAATGAACTCCGCCTGAGATTTGACAAGGAAGCGGCGGAATGGCGTGCTGCCTGCGCGGCGGCTAGGCGTGAGTTGCAAAAGACGGAAAAAGCCAAGCTTGCGGCGGAGAAACAGTGTCGCATGGCTCAAGAGAAGGCACGGCAAAGGGCTTCAGCGTAGATGGCAAGAGGTGATACAGCATGACCCAATGAACGGTTTCCTTCACTTCTCGTTTGTTTCCGTTTCGTTATGGGCTTCCTGTTTGTTAAAGGGGACACCGACGGTTTTTTGACTGCTTCGTAGCGTCTCTCTCGCTCTTTCTCTTCCTCTTGCTTTGCGTGGATGCTGCCGGTGGCCCCTACGCTTGCACCTCACACACCCCTGACAACTTAGATTCTATCTCTTCTGCGTCTTCCCCACACATACATGCACTCACACATCAACAGACATACGCACAATCGCGAACACGAGCCGCCTCGATCCCATTGCTGTTAATCGCCGTGCACGATGCTGCCGGAAGGACGGCGGAGAGACGAGTGAGGTGGCGGATACCAAGGTCCCGTGCGGGTGTTTTCACGTGTTGAGCCACACTTCACAAGTGAGGTGCTTTTGTTGTGGTTGCTGCTACTACTATTACTACTGCCCCTACCACCTACCGGTGGTGATGATGATGGTGGTGGTGGTGGTGGGTGCCTCTGCATCCAATGCGCCTTTCCATGTTTTATTTTGCATTATTTGCATGCTTTGTCTTGTTTTTTCTTCTCTGTCTTTTTGTGTTTTTTTTTTTTCTTGTATTGTTCTGCAGTGGGAATGCGGAGGTGTGCCGTGCTGATTAGAGCCAATGCGAAAGCGGGTGGCGCTGGCGCAGCGTATCGTCCTCGCTTTCGCCCGCGCCGGTTGGTGATGCCGGTGAATCCCAGCGATGTGCACAGCGCTGCCCGCTCCACCAACCCACTTTATGAGAAGCACAAGGAGCAGCAGCGACTGCGGAAGGGGGCGCAGCGCCGCGGGGCTCTCACGTTGTCCACCGTACCCGCCGACAGAAGCGTTGGCGATGCGTTTCGTCTGATGCTTGAGGTGTGTGAAAAGGACGGATTGTTTAAGGAGTCCGTGTCGTTTACCCCAAAATACCTTCAACGTTTGGAAGAGCTACTCCAGTCAAGAGGCAATGAGTCCGCGCTAGGCGCTAGTGAGCGGAAGGACACCGAGCACGAGTCCCCGTTGTATGCGTTGGGCCTTTCTCCTGCACGGGACGCGTTGATGCCAGGGCGGGATGAAGGTGATGATGACCGCCGTGGGGGAATTGCGCTGCTTGATATTGACTCCATGTGGCGCATGCTGGACCGCACACCACTTGACTCTCCCGTACACGGTGCTCTCGCCCTGAGAGGCAAGGCAATTGTGGAGAGCTGCGTTGCCGGCATGGCACAGGAGGCGTTTCCGAGGTTGCGCTCAAAACACCTACAGGCTCTCTTACATGAATGCTGTGGGCTTCTAGCTTGTGGCCGTGTGGCCCTTCGATTGGGGTTCGCTGACGTGTGTGGTGTGGGTGGGGAAATAAGTATGTGGCGTGAGTTGAATGTTCTGACTGAGCGGTTTAACATTGCGAGACGCAAGGCGGCGGCCCATCTACAGCGGGTTGAAAAGGGTGTGCCGCAGCAAAGACGATGGTATTGGCGGGGTGTGCTCCGCGCTGCTGCGGGCCGATTGAGGGTGTTTCCTGTGCACCAAGAAGACATTCTTCCACGTATGGAGTGGATACGCGGCTCCCTGTTCGCGTTCATCGCCTTTATTGAGATGGCGGAACAGTCAGGTGATGCGGTGAGGGTGGAGCCGTTAATCAAAAAGCTCTTCTGCAGCCAGTTGGGGTCATTTCTGCACGTGAGACAGCTGCAGGACCGTGCACAGCAAAAGGCTGAAGACCTTCTCCGTGAAGCCAATGCTGATGCCAGCTCATGTATGCTGAGTTGCGAGCAGGTGGAGGAGCGGCGGCTGCTGTCGGCTCAAATCAGCGAGGAACTGCAGAAATTGCGACAAATGACACAAGACGAGTTGGAGATTTTGGGTGAAGAGATCCACCCACTGAACTCGCGTGCGGATGCTCGTCGGGAGCAGTTTGCATCGAGCGGTGGCGCGCATGCCACGCAGAGCCTGCGTGACGATATCTTCGATGACTACCAAGTGACGCGGCATCACAAGATTGCACCACCGATGCTGTTGCATTGCATACGCCCGCAGAATGCACTAAAGGAGGCACAAATTATTCTACGCTACGACCCCAACGTACCGGCGTCGCTCTCCTCTGCGCCGATCGACGTGGATCAGGTTGTGCGACGCGTGACGGAGGTGCACGAGACAAACCCGTACGCTACTCTATACAATGCGCAGCAGTACCGGCAGGTGGAGTACACTGTCTGCCGCCTCTACGCGGGTCGGCGCTGCATTGGCCAGGGCAAAGGGGAGACTGTTATGGAGGCAATGAACGAGGCGGCGCAGCACACGCTGTTGAATTATTACCTCAAGAAGGGGCCGAGCGTTGTGTGTGGGAAGAAGTCTGTGGCCCCTCAGGAACGGCGGCCTGACGATGGTGATCAAAGGGCACAGGAAGTACGCGTGAATAAAACCCTGGATGAGGAGATTTTATTCTGATTTCTTCTTCACACATACACATATCCATTTCTTCCCCGTTTGTTTTCCGTGTGGTTTTTTGCTTTCTCTCTCTCTCTCTCTCTTGCCTTATCAATTTCGATATGTGAACGGCTTGTTTTTTCACCGATACGCTTTGGTCTTTTTCCTCTTTCTTTGCCTCCCTGTGTGTGTGGGGGGGGTGCTGTTTGCCGTTTCTAACAAGCGTAAGCAAAGATGGAGGGTCCGGGTACTGCGATCGAGCAGTACTTCAATCGGCTCATCGATATGCGGCTGCTCACGCAGGTTGTGGTATCGGACAGGCAGGGTAACACCATTGTCGCATGCTTCGGTACCCCACAGTTAGCGGAGGTTGGAGACGATGTGGCGAACGGTGATGCGTACGCCGCAGAGGACCAAATGATGGAAAGCAATGTCGTTCTCAGCGGTGCGCGTTGCTTTCAGAGCATGGAGCAGCTACGCTTGGATGTGCCTTCGTACATTTCCCTCCAGTACCACGACGATGTTGTTGTGCAGTCGCTTGATGGATGCTGCATGCTTACTTTGATAGGTTGCCGATCGCACGGTCATTTCGTGGGCGGTCTTCTTGTGCTTCTTGGTCAAATACGTGCCTCGGGTATTTACCAGGAGTTGCTTGAGAAAACTCAGGAGTGCTCTCTGTGACGGCGAAAACAAAGGGCCGTCTGCTTTGTGTATGCGTGGATTTGCCCTGGTTAGAGCAGCTTCTTTTTTGTGTGTGTTTGCGTGGAAGTCTGCAGGTATTGATATATATATATATATATATATATTTGGTATATATCTTCCAAAACACTTTGTGTTTGTGTTTTTTTTTTCTGTCATGATGCCTCGTGTTTCTGTGCGTTTAAAGCACAAATAGGAAAGAAAGGAAGAATCCGCCTAGTGGCCTGCGCCTAGTAGTGACAACTGCACATTCGCGATGACCATAGAGGTGGTGGCCCGTCTGTCCAACTTGCCTACTAGCATCACAGAGGCCCACTTGCGTGAATTAATTGAGCCCTTCGCGAAGGTTCAACGTGTGGTCATGTCTTCGCCGGTGCTTTGGCTCACATGCCCGAGTGGCCGCGCGGAGATCGTTGGTGACACAGTGGATGACACGAAACTTGTGTACGTTCATCTCCACGGGACGCTCATTGACGGCAACCGCATCTATGTGTCCTTTGCGAAGATCGACACCGAGGCGAAAACGGGGGC
>NW_008826543.1:0-6695 GCF_000691245.1 Trypanosoma grayi
GTCGGCGTGGCGGGGCAAAGCGCAGCACAAGGGGGCGGGAGCTCCTCAGCCCGCCGCCGCACAATTAAACGGCGTGGGGGACCACAACGCAGGCAGGAGGACGTGGGACACTTACTCTACTACGAATAACTAGTACATCTGCTTTTGTGGTGGTTGGTTGAATGGAAGAAGATCAAAAAAATGTTTTGAAAAAAAAAATCACCCGTCAGCACAACAGAGAGTAAAGAGAAACTACTGCAAGCCAATATTTCAAATTGGGAAAGCGCGACGTACATGCAATGCGGCAAGTGGTGCGCCACGCTCTCATTTCCTCTTGTAGATGTTTTTGCCCGCATTGATTTCATAGATCTGTCCTTCTGTTGGGTGTGTCTTCTCCAATTACATTCAGTGAACTATCATGCGTTTAGGGTGGCGCCACCGCATTGAGACATTAACTCTGCCACCCACCTACGCGGTCAGAGTTCTCGCAGTGAAGTAGAAGCGCGGGAGGCGCGGGAGTCACGGCCAGTCTTGCGGCTTTCGTGTTCAGCCTCGACATGCCACACCAATTCTGCTGGGGCGTCAGGAGGCGGCATGGACGACTGTGTCCACGGCGATGTGCCCCCCGTTGCGTAGTTCTGCCGCAACAACTCGCGGCGAGAGGAGAATAGCGCTTTGATCCAGCTGTCCGTCGTGTCGCTCATTTGCGTGATTGGCGCGTTCGGCTTTGGCGGTATTATGTATGCCAAGTCGCTAGCCTCATCAGCATTATTATCACCATCGTCAGAATCTGTTTCCCTTGTTTTACATTTCTCCATTGTGAATTCAGCGCTGATCTTTGGCCTCAGTCGCAGAAGCCGCATGAGATCCACAACGTCCCCCTCCGTGATAATCTTTACTACATGCGCTGGCACCACAAGGTCGAACGCTGGGGGAGAGCTGCTGAGGAAGTGGCTATAAGCCTTGTAGAAAATGTCACGGAAGGTATCCAGCACCTCCTCCTCCTGCGCCTGCAGGTGTCGCAGCGCCTCCATTACATCCGGGGGTAACTCCTCCATATCGCTGGACCCGTTCGGTCTTGCGGTGTCCGCGCCCGCCCCGGGCAAACGCGCAGCGGAGGCAGCAGACGTACGGCCCCGCGACTCCAGCGACGCCGCCGTGTCGTTTGTGCGCAACATCTTGCCCCGCATGTATGTCTCGTAGAAGAACTCGTCGCGGGTGACGATGAAATAGGCCTTGTCGGTGGTGCGCAGGACCTCGTCCTCGTCCATATCGCCCTTGCGCAGTGGCTCGCCGAACTTTGGGGTGAGGCTCACCGGCATCTCGCTCGGTGTGTTGCGCTCGGCCACGCGCAGCGAGCCGCACCACAGGAACCACAGTCGGTCCTTCACGTCGCTTTTGAAGTACAGCACCATCCGCGTGATGTACTTGTGCTCCGTGTAGAAGAAGTGGGTGACGATGTCGGAGCAGACGTTCTTCACCTCAAACGCGATGTGGGCGGAGACAGTGCCCTCCTCGCTGAGGTACTCCGGGCCTTCGTACGTGACGGTGATGGCGAAAGGGTCGTTCTCCGCCCGCTTGCGGTCCATTATTGGGAACTTGTTGGTGCGCCGCTGAATCATCGCGATGCGTGGGCTCCACACCGCCCTGATGACGCTGTTGTGGTACCCTTTGGGGAACACAAAGCGCTGCAGGATTCCTTCGCGCTTCTGCTTGCGGGCAATGAAGCTGCCAATGGTATCCTTGTTGAGTACCTCCACCTGCGTTGTGGTCTCCGTGACGCCGTCGCCCAGATCCTCCTCCAGTGTCGACATGTACGTTGCCACAATAGGGCAGGAGTCGTTGACGTTGCGTTTGAAGCCTGCCTCGATGGTGGCGGCGTCGAGGTCTTTGCCCTGTTTGCGCATCACCTCCCGCGCCTTCACATCCGTTGTGTACCACCCGCGTGGGAAGTTGTGCTCGTACACGACAGTATCTGGAACAAAGACATTGCGGCACGGCTTCATTGTCTTGGGGTTGCGCTTGCACAGGAGATCGTAGAAGCTCGTAATGATGTCATCCCCTTCCATCGGGTGGTTCTTCATCCATGTGCTGTCGACCTTCCGCCCCTTTCCTTTCACTGCTTTCACCTCAGGCATCTTGTGTCGGTTTTTCTCAGCGTGGGTCCTTGAACACACACGTACACACTGAACGAGTAGCAGTGTGTATGTGAGTGTGGGTGAGTGGGTGTGTGTACGTGCAATGAGTAGAGTGCAAGACAAAGCGTCAGGGAGAAGAGGGGAAGCAAGCTGCGCCTGTGTGTCCTATCCTCCCCGGCAACAGAACAGCAGCCACACACAAACACACACACACACATACACACAGAGAGAGAGAAAAGTCGCGGTGCTCGATTGGATGCTAGCCACCAGCCCACCTTCCCACTCCCACTTCTATATATATATATATATATAACGCGTGCTGCTTCACACAGAGCAGAGGGAATACAAAAATCTACAAAGAAGTAGCCACACAACAGAATCAAAACGTATGCAAAACAACTACACATGGAAGAAAATAGTCGAGGGAGCGCTCCGAACGAAATTCATTTACTACTTTCGCTTAGATTGGCTCTCCCTTTGGGCTTCATACAACTTTTCAAGCGGCATCTGTTTCAGCGGTATCCCGAGCACGTGCGTTCTTCTGTCTTTGAGCGTCTCCTTCTGCACAAACAAGGCTTGCACCACTGACCGCTCACGACGGCCTGCTCTGTAGTCTGGTGCTCCACCAGAAGCGCCACTGCTATGTATGTCGTACACGCCTCTTGCGCGCATACCAATCCGTGTAAACACCACAATGACGATGACGGAAAGCGCCGCGGATAAGCACAGGACGAACAGAGAGATGAAGCCAAAGTCTACCGCGACGCGCTGTTTTTGCCTCACTGGAACACAAAGCGCCGTATCCTCGCCAGCAGTGGTGTAAGAACATGGGTATTCATTTACAGTACCCGTGAGAAGAGTTGAGTAGCATGTGTAATCGAAGCAGAAGGCGCACTTGTTCACCGTATCATTGTTGCACACCTGACAGCCGCCGAATGAGTGCGGCATACACGGATCAAACGGGATGTCGCAATGCGGCCCACTCCACCCCGACGCTGTATCACACACGCACATACCGCACTCACAGTACCCACCGTGAAGGTTGCAGTTGCTGCAGTCAAAAGATGTGTTACACCTCACTGAGCAACTTTCCCCGCTAAAGGGTTCTGGGCATTGGCAACGTCCAGTTCCGTTGGTGCCATGATCGCAGGTTCCATTGTTTTCACAGGTGCGGCACGGCAGACATTTCGGGCCAAAGTATCCCGCGGCACACTGCTCGCAGGCCTCACCGGTGAACCCCGTAGCACACACACATTGCTTTGAACTGGCGTCGCATGATCCTCCAAGCCCGCAATCATTACATATATTCTTTGGTTCAAAGCGAATTCGCGTACCGGTTCGAACGAGGGTCACTGGCACCATAATAGTAGCAGGGTCCTCTAGTCGGTGGCGGAAGAGACCAATAAAGGGCGTGGGGTATGCGAAGAAAGGCAAAGCGGTGTTATTTGTCGCGATCTCTGTCAAAACGGGTAAACCGTAGCGGAATTCGATAACACCGCTTTCATCCATGTAAACTTGGTACGTGTAGGAGCGCATTGGCTGCTTCACGGCCTTTATTGCGCACACCTCCAAGAAAAAACCCCGAGGACATGGTGGATTCTCGCACAGCGAGCCATTTGTCACGCGTTCGTCTAGTTGAGTGTATGTCACCACAGACTCACTGTCCATGTCCTGTGCCGTGAGAAACGGCATGATGGCAAAGCTATAGTTACCATTTGGGCATACCTTCCAGATGGGGCCGCAACCTTGATAACTGGAAAATACCGAAAGAAAGCCAGATGTCGAGATATATGTTCTGTTCGTCATGTGCGTGGCCTGATCCTTGGTGTAAAAGGGGAATTTGAAGCCGAGTTCGAGCTCATTCTGTCCATTTTCGTCGTACGTTTGAGTCTTGTTATTCAATGACGCCTCACTCACAAGCGGAACATCCTGCTCAATGATCACATTGTAGTAATTGTTCAACGCCGGTAAACCTGCCTCTGACGATGGCGACTTGGTGCTAAAGCTCCCGCGGGGGCAGCTGTTTTGGGCGAGCGTCACCGCCACACACACCTGCGTCGCCGCACACCACTCACATTGGGCACCTCTGCTCATACACGCCTCCTCGCCCACAATCGCCGGGCAGGTGTCCATCTGCGGTTCGTACCGAATAGCGGCGATGCCGTCGTGACGCGCATTCGTACTCACGACGATGCGCTCGTCTTTGGACAGCACAAGACCCACAGAGGCGCGGCTGCATGTTGGCAGTGTCTTGTACCGCATCACGATGGTGCCGTTCGCCCACACCTCCACCTGCGCCGTAAGTTTGTTATTTTCGTCCTCACAATGCAGCACCGGGACCTGCCGGAACTCCACAATAACCCGTTGAGGCTCAGAATTGTCGTCATTGTCGCCGCCCGGCACGAGGAATAAGCGCACAGGCCACAGCACCTCCGCCCTGTTGGGGCTCAAATCCGAAACGAAGAGCCCGATCATGGGCCAATCGCCGCCGCCGCCGTACACGGTGTCGCCGAAACGGTAGTTGCCGAACAGAGTGTCCAGCGCCATCTCTGTGCAGAAGAACTGGCACAGCGGAGCGGGCGTTGGGGCAAGAAAGCCGTTCGAAGACACATGCCACGACACCGAGTCGTGGCTGAAAAAGGGCGAGGCGATGCCAATCGCCTGAAAGCTTGGCGCATCGTCATACTTCGAGACGAAGGAGTGAGCACCTTTGTCAAAGGCATCGGGGTTATACTGCGCCCAATGATCAGCAGGAAGATTCGTCATGTCTCCGGTGTACAACGTCTGCACGTCGTACCGCAGCACCGCAGCGTTTGAGCGCAGCGCTGACACACACAGCAGGCAGAACAGCCACAGCATTACGCAATCTACGGGGGCACAACCACCAATACTAATAATAACAAAGCAAAGAAGTACTTCACTATAGAACAGAAGAACTGTCAAACACAAAAAAGTATGGACAAGAGCAACGCTGTAATCGAAGAAGTTGGCATAGCCAATAGCAACGCATTCATACACAACAGTGCTGTGTAAATGCGTCTGCGTCGCCTGCTGATTCTGCTCATTATCCGTCAGGATGGCGTCGGCAGCAGCCGACGACCCACATGGAACGGTGGCATCTCCTACTTTGCGAGGGACGCGCCGCAACGCCAAGCAAGAAAGAGAAGAAAAGCGAAGACCCAAAAAACGGAGGGGGGGGGAAACTCCTCATATGGGAGGCGAAAAAAAGAAAATGTATAAGCTTGAAAAAAACCGAACTTCCGTATAAGGCTATATAGGTATATAAGTGCATACGTATATACGTATATATATATATATATATATATATATGTGTGTATATGTGTATATGTGTGTATAAGAGAGGGAGCACATTGTATAAGGAAATAAAAAGACATATATATATATATGCAATATATATATATATACGTAGTATAATGTCCAGAGAATGCATCGGCACGGAAAGCACAAGCACCATAGCAGAAAGCGAGGCACAACCACGCAAAAGAGAAACCACAACACTCACAGCTGCCACAACGCCCTATACAAGCGGTGACTCGTAGAATTGGCTGGAGACACGCACACACACACACACCGAGCCCTCACATCGGAGAGAAGGATACACACAGTGCACGAGTGCAGGCAGGAATGAGAGGGGTGGGGAAGACAGAGACAACAAAAACACAAAAAAAAAGAACATCACCGCAGAAACACATTTGGGCCCATTACTCGAAAACTCGTGAAACGAAAATGCCATGAGCACACGAGGAGACGGGATCCAATGGATAGAAGGCTCAATGCAAACGTCTGCGATATTTGACTGTTTCCACACCACACTTCTCCATGCATAACAGCACACACGTCGAGGCAGAGAAGTCGCCGTTGAGCACGCGAAGACGGCTTGGGACAGCTTCATCGTGCAAAGCATTCCAGCCAAATAAATCCACAAAAACACATTATGGTTGCATGATTAAAGTAACCCACACACAGACTACACACAAAGCTACAAAACAATCAAAAAAACAAACGCACAAGGCTAACCGTCTACATAATCCATGGTTGTGCGTTCCAAATTATGCAACGCAATCCGCAGCCACACAAGCACACAGCCCCCTCAGATGGTGTGCAGAAGCTTCGGGAGCAAATACAGCGCCAAAGGTTGGCTGATGCTGGGCAAAGCAACCCATACATTGCAGTGGCACACATGGATGTGCCGCTGACGTAAACTAGGCCTCCAACACGCACACACCACAAAGCAGCAAAGGCAGCAAAAGCGCGGCAGGTCAAACTAGATTAACCCAAAAAGTCGACACAACAGCCCACATCACAGATGGCGACTTGGGGGGGCACGCACCTCCACTGTACGAGAGCCGTTATAAACTGACACCGCCGGTGACGCACCACCATGCTCCCTCAAAAACTCCACCAAGCCCGAGGAGGCAACGGACATCACCATCGGCCTCAGATCCGGAGACAGCGAACTTCCCCAAGCCGCCAAACGACGGTCAGACAAACTATCCCCACCACGGACTCGTCTCGACCTTAATTCAGATAAACGGTCGAGCACATGACCCAACTTCA
>NW_008826544.1:0-2949 GCF_000691245.1 Trypanosoma grayi
CACACACACACACACACTCTCTCTCACTCACACACTCTCTGTCTATATATATTTGTATCTATCTCTCGGTGAATGTGCATGTGCGTCAGCTGCTCATCTTTTCGACGAGCTGAATTTCTCCGTCGGCGGCCACCACGACGCACCCCGCCCCATTGCCGTGGCCGAGGTAGTTGGAGCTGCTGAAGATGGTCAGCACCTTGCTGCTCTTGCTAAGCCGCAGCCCATGCGCCTTCTCCTGATGGGCACGGAACAGCATGCTGTACTGGTGTGCCTGAAGGAACGTGTCCACCGCCTTAGCAGAGAATGTCAAGACGTTGCTGCCGCGCTTGTTCACGCCGAAGCCCCACTCGTTGAGCGCCACTCGCTCCCCCACACTGGCGTCCACCACGGCATGGCTCGCCTCGTCGCCGGGGTCGCTGCTCGTTGGGTCCGACCACATGAGATCGAACGCGATGAACCACGCCTTCTGCAGCGTCGCATCGCTGAGGGTGCGTTTCGGTGTCGTCGTTGACGACGCAGGTGTTTGCCCAACAGTGTTCAGCAGCTGTATCTGCGCCTCCGGGTCGTCCTTCACGGAGGGGTTGTTTGGGAACAGCGTCAGCATACGCGGGAAGTCATCGTGGCGCAGGAACGTCAGGCTGCCGTCGTCCTTCGGCGGACCGAAGAAACGCGGGATGCCGCCGTGGGTGCAGAGCACACGCTCCTCGTGCGTCGTTCGCCGTCCCTGCGGATTCTGTGACGCCGGCCTCATGTGGGGTGCCGCTCCGACGGCTTCCCCACCTTCGGGGTTACCACTGGCGTCGCTGTCATTGTTGTTGGAGTGGTAGCTGCTGCTGTTGATGTTCGGTACAGTCGGAATGATGAGCTCCGCTGCAAGTGGGAAGTGACGGAAGAGGGCTGTCACCTCCTTGAAGAGCTGTCGGCCCTCCTCCATACCATAGAGCCCCTCGCACTGCGCAAGAAAGCAGCTAGTGCCGTACGTCAGCGCATCACCACACACAACACGGTCCTCATGGTTACCGCGCAGCATCACCACCTTCGACGGGTGGCTGATCTTCAGCGACAGCAACAACATGAGGCACTCGAGCGAAAACGGCCCACGGTCGACGTAATCCCCGAGGCACAAGATATTTGCAGGTGTAAGCCGAAGATCGTGAAATATAAGAATATTACGTAAAAAAAAAGCGAGATCCTCAAAATTGCCGTGGATGTCGCCAAGCACAAAGGTCGGTGCCACAATACATGGAAAAAGTGACTCCGCCTCGAATATGGGCCGCGCCTTGGCCAGAATCTCGCGGCAGAAACCCAAGAAGCGTTGCTTGTCCTCTGCCCGGCGGTAGTAGAGGAAAGACCCATTCACATAGTTTCGGAGGAGGAACTGGTGCGGCAGCTCCTGCATGCGCAACGCGTGTGGCGGCGGCCGCGGTTGTGTGGCACGTCCGCTTTGGTGGCCGTCCGCTACACAAGACGCAGGGAGCGTGGCGGTATCAAGTTCCTGCTGATGCAGGTGCTTTATGGCAGCGAACGTCTTTGGCGTCGCCACACCATCCAACGTGAATGTGATCATCGGAGAAGTTGCTTTTAAGTTGCCGTCGCTACATTCTCCAGCCTGCGACTGCTGCCGCAGCAGCTGGGGGCGGAGTTGTCCTATGTCTGCCCCAGAGTCCAGCAACACACACAACGGCGCGGATGAGGGCCCCAAGCACGGCGTATCGGGATCCGCTGGCGCTGCGTCACGTGCGAGGAGCAACTCCTTGAGCGTGCGGTTGTACGGCAAGCCATCGCTCCCAACACATCGCACATTGGGGTTCATGTAGAGCGCACTGTGCCACATTGATGGTGAGAGTCGCCCCTGTGACGCCGGCTCGCACTTGTTGCGCACCACCTGCCGGTTGGCCTGGCTCGCGCTGCGACGACGCCGGCGTCTCTGCTGCCGCCACCACCACCACTGCCGTCGTCGTCGTCGCTGCTGCTGCTGTGAGTCGCTTTGTTCTGCCCTCATTTCAGACGATGATTTCAGGGAGCCATTCGTGGCAGTAGAAGTGGGATTCTCCACGCCTTCCTCAGGGGCATCATTGCTGTTGCATGCAGGTGCCGACGTAACGGATGTGACAGCGTTTCGCTCAGCCCTGCCCTTGTTGCCGCCTGTGTCTTTGGTGACGCGGTCATTCGACAGCTGCAACGGGAAAGCATCCTCTGTCTCCCTCTCCGCCGCCGAAGCTCGCGTCACACGTTGCTGCTGTGGGAGCGCCACCACGTTTGCTGTTGCTGGGGGACACACACCACCGCCGCCGCTGCTGCTGCGGCGTATCCGCTTCTTCAGGACGCTGCTGTTGCTGCTGCTGCTAGTGATGCCGCTGTCGCTCGGCACGTTGCCGTTGCACTTCGCCATGGCTGCGGGCGAACTCGCACCGTTGCTGCGGTCTGTGCTCATCAGCGTTGGCTCCATACCTCTTGGGGGCCCGCGGACGCACACACACTCAGAGAAGCAACGTTAGACCACTTCCTCCCAGGGACACCTCCGAGAATAAACCCCCCTCGAAATTAGGCAAAGTCTGGCTTTGATTCTTTTTTTCTCTTTCTCTCTTTTTTGCTTTTCGAGATGTACTTCTCTCTCCGAGGTAGAACTCCTTCAGGCAATGAAGCAGACCGGCATGCAAGAGTGTGGACAGCAACGGGAAAGAAACTCGTGAAGCACCGCAACGCGCGCGCGAGAGAGAGAGAGAGGCAGCGACAAACTTGAGCGGAAGTAGCCGCAGAAAGAGGGATAAATTTGGAATACACCGCAGACAGAAGTTGGCGCGACGGGTGGTAAAACAAAACAAGGAGGGGGTCTGGGCACTATATCCACCAACAACGCCTGGGTAGAGAAACAAGGATATAAGCACACATCCACACACACACACACACAGAGGCAATCATGTATATATATATATATATATATATATA
>NW_008826544.1:2959-6686 GCF_000691245.1 Trypanosoma grayi
TATATATATATATATATATATATACACCTAAATCCCCACGAATTGAGCGACAGAGTGTGCTGCTGCAGTACATAACGGAGAGAAAAGGGATCACACGCCTTCACAGCCCTTTTAGAAGCCATGATAGTGGGGGGAAGCCACGAAAAACAAACGACAAAAAAGGCCGTACTGTCGCCAATACGGCCTTATTACTTCTCCCACATCTCGCTTCCCCCTTTCCCTATATCTCTTTCCCGCACGCCACTTCCTCGCGGCGCGCTATATACAGCCACGCACACACAGGATGCGACGCTCACTCATTCACCTTTCTTCGCACAGTATAACTGCCACTACTCTCACCACCGTCACACACACACACACACACAAAGAGAAGGGCGGTGGTGACGCGAGAAGCGGCCAGCCAGGTAGAGAGGCAAACAATAAGGAGACACAAGAAAAAAAAAAGTATGTGCTCCTGGTAAACCCGGAAGCAAACTCACCATAGAATTCTTATCAGTCTCATATTCTCGCGTTCCCTCTCACTCACTCTTCCCATATATTCCTCCTTGTCTCCCCCTTTTTTTGTTATAACTGTGTACAAATTTCCCATACACGCCCTCCTCCTCTTTGGAAGTGTTCATTTCATTCCGTTGACTTGAGCACCTCCCACTTTTAAAACCTGTTTTGTCTTCCTGATATGCTCCCTCTGAGTATCCCCTCTGTCTTGGGGTTTCTTCACGCTGCTGCTAACACATTTTCTTATCCCGTAAGTACTACTAATAGTAGCATTAGTAGTGTGTGTGTGTGTGTGTGTGTAGATATGTATGTATGTGTGTGCATACAACCAAGCAGGTGGATGTTTCCATGTCTGTGTGTTCGTGTGCTCCTTCACCGGAAGGTAGAGAGCCGCTCAGTTCACCTGTTGCGCCGCGTATGCGGCTCGTCGTAGAGCCCACCCGCGTCCCACTGCGGCACAAGTATCTCGGAGACCATGTATGACAGCGGCACCGGCGGCCACATCGCCTTCCCCACCGGCTCCTCAATGGAGCTCAGAATGAGACTGTCGTCGAGGTCCCTCAGGTCGGTGGCGGGTAAAATCGCCTGCGGTGTCGCCTCTTTCCGCCATGCCGCCCGGAGCGCTAGGAAGTATTCCATGCCAACAGGAATATCCGTCACCGGTGGCACATCGCCACTATCATCATCATCATTATTACTCCTCCTCGTTGCAACAGCAGCCGCTGCTGTGTTGGTGGGCGGAAGGCTGTGCACAATCGCAGTCGTGCGGTTCTCCGGGAACGTTGCCGCGGCACATGTGAGTCGGACGTGCGGCGACGTACCGGCGATACCGCGCTGCTGCTTGCGGCGCCCCTCCTGCCAATCACTTGTGAGTGCCGACTCCGTCGCTGACAGCCACGAGCAGCGGGTGTGGGCAGTCTCAGCAGCAGCAAGCGGCGTCGGCTCCATGTCAACCGGCTCAGTTGGGATCATCTCCAGCGGGCATCCCCCTCCCCGATGGGTGCGCGTGGCGTTGCTGTCGCCTCGATTCGTCGTCATTGTGCAAGAGGAGCTCTTCTGCCCCATGAATCTGCAGAGTGTTGCGCAATTTCGCACTCGCCCGCTCAGCCACACACACACACACGCGCGCACACACAGACGCTTTCTTCACCTTCCCTCCGTCTTTCAGTACTGCTGCCGCCGTTACTCGTGAAGCGGTGGGGCGTGGAAGACGAAGAGGAGGGGGAAGGAAGTCGGAACGCGATGACTCTCCTTGTGCAGGTGAGGAAGGAGAGGAGCAAAAAAAAAGAAAGAAACAACTCGCAGTGCGCAGCCTAAAGAAATAAAAGAGAATGAAGCAAACAAAAAAAAGGTTAAAATATATAAATGCATCTGTCGCCACCGTAGCATGAAGCAATCCCACAGGGGAATTGAGCAGAGGGCAAAAGAAATAGGGGGCAACACGACGCAGAAACAGATACAGTGCACGTGTTAAGGTGTAGAGAATACGCTGTCTGGCAGCCGCAACAGATTCTTCTGGCACAGAAGCTCATGCACCATCACGTGGCGAAGCGCCGTCACATCGATCTGCGTAAATGCCATGGCAACACCATGCACCGCACACCACGCCGCATGGCAAACAAAAGCGCCACAGTCGTAGAAGTTTTCTTGCTGAGGGGCGACAGAGAAGCCGTCCGCGTCGGAGGAGTCCCTCCCACACAGCTGCGGCTGCGCCACCACAAGCCCCCAGTCATCATCCCCCTCACAAGCGTCGTCATCCTTCTTGTTGCTGTTGTTTTCGCCGCCGCTGCCGCCGCAAAGAAGACGCCGGGCCTCAGTGAAGGCGTGTGCCAGCTGCCGCAGAACTGCCCTGCCACGCGAAGTTGCCGCCTCTCCGTGGATGTAACTATCGTAGTACACCCACCTGCGGTTCTCCCAGTCGAGCACCGCCAGCGCCCAGTGCGTCTGGGACAAGTTCACGGGAACGAGAACGATGCGTGTCGTGCCAGGGAGCAGAATGTGCCGGCGCCGCTTCAGCCAGCGAAGCACACCACTGCTGGCCTGAAGGGGCGGCAGCTTCGACGTCCCTCCCCGCAGCTCCTGCAGAACCTTGGCGAAGAAGTGCGTCCCCAAGGAAAGTGTCGCATCCGCCCCAACGCGTGTGTTGTACTCGTCGCACACCATGCTCAGATAGGCGTTAATCACCTGGTCGTTGAGCCACTGCCCCGGACCCAGCGTGGCGAGCTGCTGGTACGTAAGCAACAGGCCATTTTTGAATGTCACTGCCGCGTCATTAAGGTGGTCACCACCGTCTCTCGTGCTACTGCTGCTGTTTCCACCATACCGCATTGCTCTACCATAGAGCTGCTCGTCCTCCGCGTCTGCTGTCAGCTTAGTCAGTACAGCTGCTCTGTTTTGTTCAATATGGCGGTGGATGCCCTTTGACAGTGGCATCTCTGGCGACACATCGCGCTTCGCACTCGCAATTTCCTCAAGGAGAACCTCCAACATCCAACGATCCAGGGCCCGCACGGCAGCACCCTCCACGCGCTGATGATATGCCATCACCTCCCGCTCCACCACCTCTCCGCACACACTGGTCATAATATCCTCGTAGGCATCACGCACACAGCGCTCCCCCAGTGCATCCGCGAGCTGCAGGAGGTTCACACCTCCTCGGTATGCTTGCCCATCTTGTGGTGACTGCGACTTGTACAGCGTCACGTCCCACGGGCTGCAAGAGTCCATCCCCACAAAACTACCGTCGCCGCCTTCGCCGCATCGCAGCAGTGACCCCACTTCGCGTATGCGAAGAGCCAACAGATGTGCCTCTCGTTCACTAGGCATTTTGGAGCTCGTACATTTTGGAGCTCGTACATGGCGGGGTATCGTCAGCATCACCATCATCAACAGCAGCAGCAGTAACAAAAGAAACAGGAGAAAATCCCAGTTGGCTAATGGAAGTTTCCTCTGTCGGTTTCTTTGGTTGCGGCGTCCTCGACGGCGTGAAGAGTACCTTGGCCTCAACCGCATCTTCCTCCGCAGCACTCGACTGCTGGTGCTGATGTTTCAGTTGCAACGGCAATTCCCACTGCGAGAGAGCTGCCGACATGACGCGCCGCCGCATGTCGTCCTCTGAGAGCGGCGGTGGTGGCTGCGTGCGGGAGCGGCGGCGCCCCGTGACGGGACGGCAGTTCCGCCGCATCGCGTGCAACCGTGCCGGTGAGACCCCTGCCGACGACCATGAGGCAGA
>NW_008826545.1:0-6673 GCF_000691245.1 Trypanosoma grayi
GAGTTGGAACGCATGCCAAGAGGAGAGTGAGTGGGGTGTGCGTGAGAAGCAGACACAAACAACGAAATAACACAAAGGGCTGGCCCCTATCACTAACACAACAGCAGGAGAAAAAAAAAACAGTCATGGAGTGTAGTACCCTCTTACATTTATGCCTGGCGCTCCCACTCTCTTTCTCTATATGTTTGTCCACTCACCCCCACTTCCCCAATTTCTCTCCACATTGCACACGTCACCATCTATCGAGGCAGAGAAGCTGGTTCCATAGCACCAACAACACCACCGCACTGCGCTGAGGCTCCCCAGAAATATCTGGGGAGGAATTCGATCCTCTAACAGCCAACGAAATGCTAACAGTGGCAGTAGCAACATCATCACAAAATGCACAACAATCATGCCACTCCCTCGCTCTCGCAAACCAGAAAGACAAAAGAAATAATAAATGGCGACTGCATAAATGCAAGTCGTCTCCTCTTCCCCTTTCTTACACAGCTGCATAAGTAAGAGTAATGAAGAACGAAACCATGCCAGTTGTATGCACATGTACCAGCACAAGAAAGACAGCCTCTTCACATAGGCACAAGTACACGTTGTCACTTGGAGAGGCCTTGAATTCGCCTGACGGCGTTCTCCACGCGACGCTTGATGTCTTCGATGGAACAACCACCTGCACGCTGCGCAGACAACCGCGCCTCACGCCTGGCGTCCAGCATATGCATGACGGACTGCACCTCTTCTTCCTCCTCGGGATGAACGGCAACGATGAGGTTCGCAAGGGGAACCCCCGCATCACTCGGTTGATCCTGCGATTTCACTGCAGCAGAAGCAACAGAGTTTTCTTTGTTACTCGCTGGCGCTGCCTCGTCTACACGCGCTGCAGATGTCTCGCTTACATGGGAAATAGGAAATGTCTTCTGGGATTGCCCCTCTGTGTCATCGTCCACCTCCTGCACACCGAGCGCGGCACGATCCGTTGCGCTCGTCGGCTCGTCAAGGGCGGACTCCTCGCCGGGAATGGAGCGGTATGTGACGAGGTCCATGGCCCTCTCCTCACCGGCGCTCGATTGCCCCACTGACATCGTCTCCGGCTGCGAGAACACTCCACAGCTGAGTCGCCTTGCCTCGGTAGGGCACCTCTGTTCCACGCTTGTGGTTCTCTCGTCGCTCTGTCTCCTCACTCGTACCGTCACGGGATCGTCGGTGTCTTCAACGTTGGCATCGCCGCCAGGGCCGTCGCAAGACCCAGTACTACGAATATCCCTGCTGCTGCTGCTGCTGCTGCTGCTGTTGTTGCTACCGCCACTGGAGCAAGGCGGCGATGAGTGGACTGCCTCTTCCGCTTCTTGCGAGGAGGAGCAGGAGGGAGGGATGGAGAAGCGAAGCGATTCCTCTGCAGCAAGAGACCGCTTGGGCACGTCACCATTGCACTCAAGATACGGGTCGACGTGCCGCTCTGCCACTCGTTCTGGTGTCTCCATGCCGGAGTCCGAAGAAGAGGAATGAACGAGGTGATGTTCCTCATCCATCATATACCCAGGTCCTATTTCCCTCACAGTTCTATCCCTCACCTGCCGGTGCAGCAGGAACGAAAGAGCCTCCCATATGCTAGTGTCGAATGGGACTCGTGTAGCCTCTTCATGGTGGACCCGGTCCTCAAGGGGACCGAGGAAGGGTGCATCCTTCACGCCGAGGCATGTGCCAAAAAGCGGAGGCACAAATATAAGGGGAGTGTGCAGTATTGAGAGTGCTTTATCAATTGAATCTATACTCTCAACGTCCGGTACCACGCCAACACAAGGTGAATCTTCTGTCAAGCCTTGCTGTGTCGGTGGTGACAGCAACAACAGTGGCTCGTTGAACAGGTTTACGTCAAGCCGAACACCTGCTCGCTCCAAGGCTTCCTCATAGCCTTCTGATGTGATGTTGAGTGTAGAAGACTTCATGTCGCTACAGGCCTCATAGCGCGGCGGTGTGTTCACGTGCAGTGCGACATGACAGTTGCGGCATTTCGTTGCAGTAAAAGTGCCACAAGCTATCTGCAAATTTACATTTTCACATGACTCCATTATCACACGATTCGCAGCACACACAGCAATGTCAAGTGGACCGGTGCACTTGCTGATGCGTAACGTAGCCACGGCCTCAGCTAGGTGCACAACACCCATGGCGATACGCTCCAGTACCACCTCGACAAGTTCCGAGGTACCACCATCAGCAGCAGCACGCAGATTAAGGGAGCCAGGGAGGCGAAGAATAGGTACATTAACGAGATCATGCAGTCGGATAGGCGGTAGAGGGAGTCTGCGAAGTGAGTTGTCCGCATCTCCTCTACCCCACACTTGCTGCATAAATGGCACAACTGACCAATCTTCCTCTCGGCGTGTTTCAATGTACGCCTCGTAGAAGAATGTTGAGAGCGGGGAGTCAGTGGGCACAAAGTCCACCAGAATCATCGTTGTGCTGTCATCGTTGATATTCACACAGTCACACCTATGCACATCAATGGCGTTGGTGTCACTCTCGTAGCGTAGCAACGCATTCAAGACACGGATATCTTTTCCGATTCGTGCATTCTCCAAGACACGTCGCAGTACATCGTCCGTGGTGCGATCCGTAATGGCAGTGAGGACTTCCTCCACCCGCGGCGCCTCCACCGAAAGTGGAAAGAACTCAATGTTGTAACAACGTTCTAGCAGCAGTATCTCCGTCACCAGCAGGTAAGCCTCCATCATTTGACATGACTCAAAGACACCTTCCCTTGCCATAAAGAATAATCTCATATGTGAGCACCGTCGCACAACAACGCTCTCGGTGGATCCCATCACAAAAATGGTGCAGTTTGTACAGTCTTCAATGATGCAATCACCAACAACATCCATGATAAAAATAATGGGATAGCTCGCACTGACGCCTTCTGTATGAGTTACAATATGTGACACATTTCTACCGCTCTCAAATTGAGGCAATATCACCGTTTGAGGTGTCACTTCTGTAGTGGTAGTGGCACCGTAAGAAAGGGAGTCATTTGCATAGGAGCCACCCTCCACCCTCTCCGCCCCGCCGTGAATCTGCGCAATGCGAACGCTTTTCCCCGACAGCTCCGAAAAAAAGAAGAACACATCACTTTTGCAGTCATTCTCATGAATAAAGCGGCTGCCAAACGCCGCCAGTGCGTGGGAGTAAGGGTAGTCGCAACCACCAGAGAGGGTACCACACAGCTTCAGTGTCCGCATGACCCCCACTGAACCATCCGAGCCGTCAACCATACGCGCAATGGTAGCTGAGTGTTCCTGTGGTATAGAGAATGCTGCAAAGTCAGCGCTCATACCAGGGTAGACAGCACTGTACGGTGCAACTGTAACGTTGCCCCATCGTGACTGGCCATATTGGCAGCGCGGTGCCGTGTACCCACCGTGGTGGAAGTCCACAGAAAAAACATTATCAATGAGAAGGTGTGTACTTGCAACACAAATGGGGCTACAGTCAGTTACTTCCTCACAGTAACAGCAGTAGCATGGTCCAAGCAACACCTTGCAGCGCTTTACGTTAAACAAAATCACAAAGCGAAACCCCACAAGGACCTCCACCACACAATCCTGCAGGTCACGCAGAATAAGAGTGTTGACTAATGTTCTATACCCATTGGGCATCACATGGGCGTGCAACGTCAGTCGTGTATTGGACTTGCCGCTGTACGACAATGCATGCGTTGAGTAGTCAACCTGCATGCCTCTCGATTCCGCGACGGCCTCCAACGCTGCCGTATTGTTACTGTCAATGTCTAAAGATGGCTGGAATGTGGCAAAAGTTACGCGGTACAAAGGAGCTCTCCAGGATTCCTCGCCTTGCGGACAGCAGAAGCTGCTCCCCCAACGTGGCAGCTGCCTCTCTAAACACGGCCATTGAACACCAATCACACCGTCTTCAAAGTGGTGGTTGTCGTCATCGTTGCTGTTCGTGGTGGGCACAGCACCGCACTGGAGGCTATCCCAGCGGGCGGCGTAGATGGAGTTGCGGTATATCCGGTGCATCAATGGGCTGGTGCCACACTTCTGCATCGCGGCGTTCACCACCGCAAAGATGGGGTACGCAAGATAGTGAACAGAACGATTCAATCGCACCAAGCTGTGTAGTTGTCCTTCGTCATCTGCGTCGTCTTCATTCTGCTCGTCGTCGGTGGCGGCGGCTCCTGCTCTACTGATGCCATTAAGCCCTACACCATTGGTGAGACCCGCGAAGAAGGCGTGCTGCAGCAAGTCGCCAGCCACCTCCGCCGATACGACAGCTTCACATGATCCAGCGCGCAGACACGCATCCACAAAATCCCGCACCGTCTCAATGAACTCCTCCTTATAGTTGGCACACTTGAACCGTCGAATGGCGTAGCTGCTGTTGAACACAGCTCCCAACAACGAAGCAATGCTGCTGTCGTTCTGATGCGGGGCAAGTGCATCCACAACCTCCTTTAGTGTGGCGGAAAGAAAAGGAGGTACTCCGAGAAGACATGTCAAAGCCAGGATACCAATTGCGTACACATCATCACGCATCCGTGGCCGCAAATCCGATTCTCCTGTGCAACCATACAACTCCAGCAGAACGCGATGGAATGCAGGATCCGCCGCCCATGGAAAGACATCAGCGCTTACTTCCTCCGCATGGCTCCACACGACTTCCACCAGCGGGCGCATCGCTGCGGCGAGTCGTGGGGAAATAAATGAGGGTTCCGCAGGCAGAAGTAGGTTGCACATGACGTTACTGAGACCTGTCAACACGACGTGACCATTATCAGTACCGCAGAGTATGTTACCGCTATGCAGGCAGCCATGAACAAAGCCGGCGTCATGCAGAGCACCCACCTTCATCACAACAGATTTGAGCAGTGCTACGAGCTCCGCTTGTGCGAACGGGTGACTGCTAAAAGCAATCACATCGGCCAGACTCACACTACATGGGTCGTTGTCAACCACAGCAATCAAACGGCACGCGGAGTCAACATGCACTGAATGAAACCCACGGCACACTAGCTCCAGCATGCCAACACTGTCATTGCTTCTCTCAGCGGCCGAATTATATTCTTGCTCCTGCTGGTACAGTTGACCTTCAGACGTCATTCCCTTTTCTTTGAGAGACTCCTGCATCACGCGTATGTGTGACGCCAGATGTTGCAATGTGTCAAACATCGCAAGGCGCTTCTTCTCTTCCTCCTCGGTCACCTCACTCACACTTTGCGATTCGTTCACCGGCAACACACCGAATGGTGAAAGTACTTTTACCATCGCCTCAGTTTCATAGTCCGACTCCTCTAATTCGTCGTCTTCGCGCGAAAAACTTCGGTTGTAACCCAAATGAAAACTGCTCACCAGCGTCTTGTCAACCACCAGCATTGCCCCAACAACACTATCCCATTCCTCAGCCCTCTCAACAGATACACCGTACCTGGTCGTCTGCGCAGGATCCTCATCACATTCATCGCCCCGACTCTCAAATAGTTGTCGTTCCGTCTCCACAGCAGCCCCATTGATTTTCTCACTATCGTCGCTATCTACTACATGTTGACCAAGGCGTCCGCTGCTTGCCAGCGCAGCATCCCCTCGACGTGGCGGCGGCCGCTCGACGTCCTCCGCCGCAGCAACAAGATGGTGATGCAGGCACTCGTCACATTGCGTGTGTGTCGCCCTTTGCTGGGGATTTGCAACCACATCAACCGCCCTATCGTCATTGTTGTCAACATCCTCGCTATCAAAGACGAGCGACTGCACAGTACGTGAACCACCCACTACCGTACCAGTGGCATCAGCAACAGCAGCACCATAAGTCTCGTCATCCGAGTCCGCTCCCACAGCGTGTGTCGCGTCTCTCGCCTCTGCCGCTCCTTCCGTTCTTTCTCTTGAGAGCAGCGGCACTGAGCCGTATCCGCCACCAATCGACGCGTACGAGCGTGCCACCACCTCTTCGCCATCGGAGCTAGACGAGTCGTCGAAGTCCATCGCGCCACCGATGCTCTAGTCTCTCTCTCTCTCTCTTTCTTGGGAAAGCTCGCCCAAGCACGCACCGGAGTGAGAATGGTAATATGAGGAGCACCCCACTACAAAGAGGAGCACACACAAAAGAAAAGAAAAACAATCAAGACGCACACATGCAACGCAAAAACTAAAAAAAAAAAAAANAAAAAAAAAAAAAAAGAAGAATCGAGCAGGAGAGACGGAAGGGCGCAGGGGAATGCCGCCACATCGTGCGGATGGACAGCGACGGCAGCGGTGGGGAAGAGGAAAACAACAACACCGACAAAAAAAAATGAGGTAACAAGTGCATCATCAAAGGGTTAAACAAAAGGAGAAACAGCAGAAAAGCGAAAAAAGAAGAAAACACAAAAAGGAAGAAAAAAAAAAGTCACTTCCTCGCTGTCACTGCTCCTTGGCTGAGGAGAAACGGTGAGGCATGCTCACATCAAATTGATACACTAACCAGAGAGATAGGCGCGAAAAAGGAGGTAGATTCGCCCTGCTACCCACTCTACACTGGGGTCGCATCTCCGCTGTCCACATCTACGCGATCCAGCCATTAAACACCACGGCGCATGAAGGGCGCAACATCGTTGGCAGCCTTGTCACGGCTCAGTATCGTTGCTTTCATTTCCGTTTATCAGCCTCTCTCTCTCCCCCCCCCCCCCCCC